>NC_064928.1:218205907-218342396 GCF_023897955.1 Schistocerca gregaria
AATGTTAACCGATCAGAATAAAGAGGCAAGGAAAACAATAGCCTCCCAACACTTGCAGCGCTTCCGTTTGGAGGGAGATGAGTTTCTGAAAAAAATTGTGACCAGGGACGAAACATGGGTGCATTTTTTTGAACCCGAATCAAAGAGGCAGTCAATGGAGTGGCGTCACACAAGCTCGCCGAGGAAGAAAAAATTCAAAACTGTGCGATCGGCAGGGAAAGTTATGGCAACAGTTTTCTGGGATACAGTGGGTGTGATTCTGGTTGATTTTTTGGAGCAGGGATGCACAATAAGTTCTGTTCAATACGTCACAACCCTCAAAAGCTTAAAGCACGTCTTCAGCGAGTTCGCCCAACCAAATCAATGGCAGATGTTCTTCTTTTGCATGACAATGCAAGACCACACACCTCTGACGAGATTGTCAAAATTGGATGGGAAGTTTTGCCTCATCCCCCATACAGCCCTGACCTGGCACCATCAGACTTCCATCTGTTCGGGCCACTAAAAGAAGCTCATCGTGGGATCCATTTTGAAGATGAGGAGGCCGTCAAAACATCCGTGCGTCAATGGCTTAGGAAGCAGAGCTGTGATTTTTACCGTGCTGGGATACATGCCCTTGTTCAAAGATGGACCAAAACTGTAGAGATGGGCGGAGATTACATTGGAAAATGGCAAAATGATCCTCAATGTTGTGGTTTTCAACCTATGTAATTGCATTTAAATTTCCTGACAATTAAACGTAGAAAAAAAATAGGAGGCATTACTTTTTGACTGACCCTCGTACTTGTGTTTAATAATGGTATGCCAAAGATAGATTGATGCAAAAGATATCACGACATACAGGAAGAAATCCCAGCTTTCAAGTTAAAGTACATATGGCAGCCATATTTTGACTTTTCGAAAGGCACTGTGCCTAGCAAAATATTGCTTTACAATGTAAGTAAGTCATAGCAGTTGCCATAAATGTGGAGTAACTGAGACTGACACAGGCTCCAGTGACCGTGCTCGCGTGTGTTTTCTACTACACAAGAAAGACTGTCATTAAGCTGTAATATTTCAGCGGTCTCCATTATGCTGTCTGTAACTCAATGCCCCCTCTATGTGGTGAGTAACAATCTATCCTTTTCGTATTATTGTTATTCCATTTGGACTTCCCACTGCTTCGTTTTTCTTATATTTATTTTACTTGTTCTTTCATATGGTTTAAGGCTTTGTATTCAGTTTCTCTTTTAGAATTTATCCCTAGCCTGACTAACATATATTGGAAGACAATCATTTGGATGCACTGAATTATCTGCATAATTAGCCTTCAGCCAAGATTAAAATAACATGATACTAATCTGATTCATGAGGCATGTTGTACTCATGACATGGCCCGTTTGATGTAATGGGTATGATGATATAAGCCACTGGAATAATGGTGGCAGCCTCAGTGGAAGGGGGGGGGGGGGGGGGGGGGGCGGGGCCTGTTCCAGCGAAAGTCTTGGCACAAAAGTAGCTAGCATACAATTTGACAGCTACAAATGTGCAGGTTTTCAAGATTGCACTGTAGTGATTTTTGTCTAGGGTAAAGGTGGCAACATTGAGGCAGACAAAGATTTCAGTGTTTATACTCGTGTTATTGTTTTAGTACCGAACAATAACAAACAAACATTTTCGAAGTTTTTGTTTGTTTATAAAGTTGAGAACATCACGAGCAGTAGACCTACAACAGGTGTATGCGCCTGCACACACCATAAAGACTTCCAGTGTTTCACAATGTAATTACAAACAAGGAAAGACAGAAAGAAATACTTTTATTTGTGAGCAACAGACCCCATGCCATTTCACATTAGACCTCCACTGTCCACACATTGACAGAGCCTTGCCTGGAAGTTGTCTGTAACTCTTTGTGACATTTGCAGTAGAATGGCAGCCACTTCTTGGTGATTGTCTCCTGAAGTGCTTAAAAAATCACAAGATGATAAATCAGGTTACCTCAGGGGGGGCAGGCAATATATCATTGCGAAGAGAGATGTCAAGGAAATGACTCAAAATTTGTAGAGGATGTCGAGAAGTGTGAGCTGCGGCTCCATCTTGGAACCAGACCTCTTACTCTTCCCGGTCCCCGACAAACTGGTTCAAATTCAATTTATTCCACCGTAAATTTGTCTCAATATTTGAGAGTTGCTTTCCTGAAACTTTATCCAAAAAAGCCATTACAAAGTCAAATAAGCCAAGGATTACTAAGGAAATTAAGATATGGTGTAAGAGGAAGAGGGAAATACATGTACAGGTCAGAATAAGTCAGAATCTGACAGTTCTTGCTTACTACGAAAGATACTGTAATATTTTAAGGAAAGTCATTAAGAAGTCAAGAAGCTTACGTGTTGTGACAGAAATTAATAATGTGGATGATAAGATTAAAACTAAACGGGAGATGGGGCAGCCTGACAGTGTACAGCAAATAATAGCAATAAAGCAAAATAATGATGACGTGAGGGATAATTCATTAGTTGCAAGTATTTTTAACAATCACTTTCTGAGTGTAGCAGCAAAAATAAAGTTACAGGGTTCAGTTGAAAAAAAAATATAAAAATGTCATTCCCTAGGCCTTTAGAAATAGCACCAACATCCCCCACTGAAATTAAGGGAATTATAAATATACTGAAAAACAAAAGCTCATGTGGTGTTGATGGAATCTCTGACAGACTTTTGAAGTGTTGTTCTAATTTAATAAGTGGAGTCCTTAGTGACATATGTAATGCTTCACTGGTACAGGGAATTTTTCCAGACAGATTGAAGTACTTAATTCTCAAACTTCTTCATAAGAACGGGGACAAGAGTGACTTAAATAAAGCAAAACGTTGTGCTGAAGAACTCCAATAATGTTGGGAGGGTGGTAAATTCTAATGAATAGGGAGTTATCACAAAGGGAGTCCCACAGGGGTCAATTTTGGATCCTCTGCTGTTTCTTATTCATGCGAATGACCTCTCACTTAATGTTCAGCAAGCAGAACTAGTACTTTTTGCACATGACACAAGTGCTAAAATAAATCCCATTCCAGAAAAAGCAGCTGAAGATATTGTTAAGGATGTCTTTCAAAGAATTATTAAGTGGTTCTCAGAAAATGCACTCTCCCTTACTTTTGAAAAAGCTCACTATTCCAGTTCTGTTCAACGAATACGAACAGGCTCAGTTAATGGGGTAGATTTCTCGTAATTTTTGGGTGTTCACATTGATGACAATTGGGGGAAAAAAAACACAGATCAGCCTCCTGATGTACTTTGCATATTTCTACTCAATAATGTCTTATGGAATAGTTTTATGGGGTACCTCACCACTTAGACATAAAGTATTGATTGCACAAAAGAGAGCAGTGAGAATATAATTAGTGGTGTTCACCCAAGGATGTCACGTAGGCACCTATTCAAGGAGTTAGGTATTTTAAGTGCACCATCAGAGTACATATATTCGCTAATGAAATTTGTTATAAATAATCCATCTCAATTCGCAAACAACAGTGATGTTCATACGTACAACACTAGAGAGAAAAATGACCTTTACTATCTGTTATTGAAGCTGTCAGTTGCTCAAAAAGGAGTACATTATTCAACAGCAAAAATTTTTGATCATTTGCCCAACAACATAATGTGTCTGGCAGGTAGCAGATAAAGTTTTAAATGTAGATTAAAATCATTTCTTTTGGACATCTCATATTCCATGGATGAGTTTCTGCTTCAAAACTGGTAAAAAAAAAATTGTACCTCGAAATGTAGTTGCATGTGTAGAACTAAAAATTTCAGCAATATTAATATCAGCACTATTCCTGTGTGTGTGTGTGTGTGTGTGTGTGTGTAATCTGACTTGTTCCATATCATATCGATAAAATAATCGTGAAAATAATCTACGGAACATGACATTACTAAACTAAACTGAACAACTTTAGGGTGGAGGAATGTTTGCATCAACTGACAGTAGTGATTAAGTTACTGATTTCAATTTTGCCGCTTCCTTAAAAAAACACAGACCTCCCACACTGAAGCCGGCAGTTGCACAGCAAATTTTCACATGACAGCTGTGAAGTGGTCACTGCTGAACTTCCCGAGGTTTCCTGCTGCCTGCCAACAGAAGTTTTGTTGATTTACAGTACGTGACAAGTGGAAGAGGGCTTAGTCAGAAAAATCAAAACAACATCAGGGAGCATATTTTAAAGAATTTCCTCACACACAGCTCTGCATGTTTGAAAACCACTCTCACTTAATTCCTGGGTAACTGTCATTTTGTATGGGTGCATGTGAATTTCATTGTGCAGGATTCTTCTTACACTCCTGTAAGACAACCCTAGCTCGGTGCAGGACCTAATGATGCTCTACACTTTGATACCCAAACTCAAATATTTTTCAATTTTGAACAGAATTGTATTGACAAAGTTCAAACCAAATGCAAAATGCTCAGTGAGTATTAATTACAGAACCACAATTACAAACATACCTCCTCCACAAGAAACACCCAATGCTCACCTAGCCGAGCCATTGCGCTGACTGAAAATGACACGTCACCACTATCAGTAGATACCCTACACGTACGGCAGCTTCTCCAAACGTGGGAGGTCTTTTTGCCAGATCCTCCATAACCACGGCTGTTGTGGATTTCAGGTTCTACATTATTAGTGGCTGCTTGTATTTGTGCTGTTTCTAGTGTAACCTACAGGCAGCAGTTTACCTGACAACCAAAACTTGAAATGTTTTTGCTTCGTTCTTATAGACCAGACATTCTTCATGAATACTGCAAAGGATCTTCTTTACCTCTTAGTGTCATAAGATAGTGATTACAGCACACTTATGTCATATTGTCGCCACAGAAAAGGAGCACCTGTGCAATGAGAGTTTGGACAGCTGCTGTCAGATTGTGAGATTGGAGGCAGACACAGATTTCTAGAGCCTCAAATATGGAATAAAAAGTGTCTGGTCTGGCTCATATCTAGCAGCTAGTAGAAGGATTAAAGGTCACTAGAATTTTGCTAGGCTTGACACGCTCATGGAGAATGTAAAGGCATTGTGTGAGGATTCTAAATGTAAATATTGAGTGCTCACAATAAAAGGAGCAGCAAATCTTACATGAGCATGGTTTTGGTGCATTGTGATCATGGGTTAACAGAGCCGTATTGCTGTTTGCAGCAAATAGGAAGTAATTCCTGTGGTTTTCAATGTGAATGGATTAACATTAATTGTAATAGATTGTTAACATACTTGTCAGGAATAGCTGCTTCTGCATGGTAATGTGACTTATTCCACATCTTTGAAGACTTCATTTCATTATGGAATTTACAGAACAAATGTGTACGAAAGAAAGAAACAGTGTGTATAATTGTACAAAGTGGGAATATGCTTAATCTGATGGTGAGGGCTCCATCAATAGTAATAAGTAAAGCAGAACTTAAATGCGAGAGGCACCTGGAACCAAAGATGTATGTTAATTGCAAAAATAACATCCAAAGTATTGTCATGTTATGCAAAGTAATTATTCAATTCACTGCCGTAATATTCTAAAGGCTAGAACAATAACAAAGTAGACTGGCTTTGGAACAATAAGGTGGCAATTCCGAGTGGGGATTCTTAAACTGTGAGCAGCAGATTATACGAGCAGTTTTTACTGTAACTCGACAGTTGTCATTTGTATGAGTAAATCCTACCAGACACTGAGTAACCAAACACTTGTGCTGGAGAATCTTATGAATGCAGTAGCAGGAGAGGCAAGTTGTAACACAGGTACATGCAATATAGGCACAGGTCAGGAAAGGAAGATTAGGGTTTTACATCCTGTTGATGACTATGTCATTAAGAGCTGGAAGATTAGCTCGGTGGGGGAGAAAATCAGCTGTTCTCTTTCAAAGAAACCATCCTTCCATGCCCTTGCCTCGAGTAATTTAGAAAAATCAGGAAAAACCAAAATTTGGATGGCCGTAAGTCGATGTGAAGCACTGTCTTTACACTGAGTCTCCTCAGGGCACCTGTTGGTTAACTGTTACGTACTGCACACTTGTTTATCAGAACCCTCAGATTGTAGGAATAAATGCACTATGCAACTTATGTAAGGAGAATTCAAGAAGAAATGAGCCAGAGGCATAATTACAGAAACCTAATACCTGTATGTTAGAAGTATTGACACTGGCTGTTGAGACACTTGTCCTACTGTGACACGAGGCATTGTATAGCTCTCCTGTAAAATTCCCGAGGCTGCAATTTTAACCAGTTCCGCACGTACAGCTGGACACCGTCGTCCGAGGTGAATCATAAAGATTATGCTGTCGTTCTTCTTTGACCAAGATGGCCCCCTTCTGATTCACTACCTGCAGCACAGGACAACAGTGAATGCCCAGTGTTACTCGCAAACCTTGTCCACCCTTCGCCAAGCGATCAAATCAAAACAACCGCTCAATCTGACCCGTGGGGTCATTCCGCTCCACGAGAATGTAAAGCCTGGTACGGTCATCACAATCGTGGCACTCCTGCTGAAACTCAAATGGGAAGTTCTTGGCCATCCTCCACACATTCCGGACCTCTCTCCCTGTGATTACACCATTTTTGGTCCCCTTAAAAAGGCTCTGAGGGGCAAATGATTCACCTCGGACAACGATGTCCAGCTGCTGGTGAGGAGGGGAATATGTCATGTCATAAATAACACCCCCTACCCCAAACAACAATTTAATGAAACCATCATATATAAAAATATAAACAATATGCATGCATACATTTCAGCCAATGTCTATGCTGTGTCTACAAGCAAGACACAGCCAAGGCAAAAATGCCACAGGCACAAAGATGCGAACTGGTGCCAGTGCTGTAGATACTTGTCAGTTCCGCAAGTTTAACCAGCACCACAGTCGGCGCCAAGGACGAACAATTGTAAGAGCACATAGAATCTAGTAAAACTCGAGGAGGGGGTGGGGGGAGAACACCAGATAGTTCTTACAAAGATGCAGATAAAATAAATGAAGGAGTTAGATGTCTTTGGACAAGCCAGACAAATTAATAAAACGAAGAACACGGGCAGCTGCTCGAGTGTCATCAGCTAAAATATCCTGTAAAGTAGATGGCAGAGACAGGACAACATGAGATTGACTAAAACGGGGACACGACAATAACACATGGCGCACTGTCAATGCATGACCACAAGGGCACTGCGGGGCTGGGTCACTGGAGGGCAGGTAGCAGTGGCTAAACCGGCAATACCCAATCCGCAACCTGGTCAGAAGGACCTCTTCTTGCCGAGATGGTCGGGAGGAGGTTGTCCAAGCAGTTGGGAACAGTTTTACAGCCCGGAGCTTGTTTCCTTGAAATGATGACCAAGTTTCCCACCACAATGACACAAGCCTCTTACAAACAACCCCACTAATGTCAGATCACGGGACACAATGGGAGGCTGGCCAAAGCAGGAGGACTGCAGCCTTGGCTGCAGCATCAGCAGCCTCATTCCTAGGCACTCCTACATGGCCGGGAACCCACAGAAAGCTGACAGGAGAGCCACCATCAGCAAAAGAATGGAGGGACTGCTGGATCTGTTGCACCAAGGGATGGACCGGATATGGAGCTCCAAGGCTCTGAAGAGCACTGAGTGAATCATAGCAGAGTACATACGACGAATGGCGGTGGCGGCGGGCATACTGAATGACCTGATGGAGAGCAAAAAGCTCGGCCGTAAAGCTGGAACACTGGTCGAAGAGCCGGTATTTAAAGTTGACGGCCCTGACGACAAAGGCACAGCCGACACCATCGTCAGTTTTGGAGCCATCAGTGTAAATAAAGGTGTGACTGGCAAGTCGCGCACGAAGTTTGACAAACCGTGAACAATACACTGCAGCCGGAGTACCCTCCTTCGGGAGCGAGCTGAGGTCGAGATGAATATGAACCGGAGCCTGGAGCCAAGATGGTGTCGAGCTCTCACCCTCTCTGAAGGTGGTAGGGAGGGCAAAATCCAATTGCCGAAGCAGGCGGTGAAAGCGGACTCCAGGGGGCAGCAGGGCAGACACGTACAACCCATACTGACGGTCGAGAGAATCGGCGAAGGAGGACTGATAAGAGGGGTGGTCGGGCATTGACAACAGCCGGCAGGCATACAGACAAAGCAGTACACCGTGCCGGTCGGTCAATGGCAATTCGGCAGCTGCAGCATAAAGACTCTCGACGGGACTAGTGTAGAATGCTACGGTCGCAAGACGTAACCCCCGAGAGAAGATAGAAGAGTAGCTCTCGCCCAGTTGGTTACAGATCATTGTCCGAGGGTGACTCAGACAGGAAACGTCGTTTAGAACTGAACAGACAGCTGCTGTAAACAGCATTTGCTGTGTACTGTTAAGTTTATCTACAATTATTTGTTCTTAGCCATTGAGGGTCTTTGTTGGCGCTATATTACAAGTAGTGTTGCAGACTTCCTTATTCAACTAGTCACAAAGATAAGTAAACGTTTTTAATTCATTTGTGTGACTTAGTTACTAATTTGTTGGTGTATTGTAGAACCTTCGTTCTCTTATCCTGTTACCCAACCCTCGGGATAGCTGTTTGATAGTGGCAGTGAGAAATTGTCTTATCGGTGTACTGCACAAGAAGCAGTTTCGAGAACTCACAAACTCGGCCTACTGTAACAATAGGGGCAGCTTGGCCTCCACAGCAGTAGTGATGAGACCTTTACAAAATTGGCAATGGAGCTTTACAAAAGTCTGTACATTAATAAAGTAGAACGAAAACTGTGCACCTCAAAAATGACAAGCAATTTTCGAAAATTATAAGCAGGACATCAAGTAGGATAAGACAGAAAGGGAGAGGGCCTCCACTAAGAAAAAAATTTTGTCTGTCTTTCCCATAAGTTGGCAGGATCTACTGACTGAAAAAACGTTCCCCATTATTCACGAGCCTGTGTAGTTCCATGTGCAGACCAGTGTTTGCAATCATAGTGCTAAGTGAAAATTGTGCTGCTGAAAGATTGTTGCTATTGTAGATCTTCAGTCAATTGCTTGACACGTTAATTTTTTGCGCAAATGATATTCAATTTATGTATTGCAGTTACATTACAGTGATGTTCTAGGCACAGATCTCAATAAATTATTATACGAAAAGTGGTTGTTATGTTATTAAAATGGTAGGCATATATGTCATATTGGAGAGGGGAGGAGGGTTTACAGCCACTAACAAAATGTGCCAACCCTCTCTTCAGAACCAAACCCTGATCCTTGCCTGTAGGAGTCTCAGGTGTGCTCAACAGAGAAGCGATCACCCAAAACTCACAAAACTGACACGGTACAAGAAGAAACTATTTGTTTTTGCTTTTAACCGTATGTCATTTCGTTCGACGGCTGTGACCGCACCTGGCAGCTCATGCTCAGGACCCCTTGACCCAGGCAGCGGGCACCCACTGCGGCTCCCGCTCCAGGCTGTTGATCTCGGAGAGCAGCTGCTGGAAGGCACGGTCTGTGTCGTTGTTGATGATGATCAAGTCGAACAGGTGGCCGTACTTGTCCTCCATTTCACGAGCTTTCTCAATTATGTCCTTCAGCTCCTCCTCCTGTATCAGAGGAAGCAACTTAAGTTAGTTTATTTATTTATTTACTTAATATTTGTTCAGTTTGATGCGTATATCAGCAGAAAATTACAGTCTGTCGTACCAAATCTATAGACAGTCTATTACAAATAAAAATGTCCTCTTGGGACTGTAAATTTCTAGAATTAAAATAATAATAATCACATACCTTAAACAAATTTACTTTGTATTGGAAAGTCAAAGATGTCAGCTTCTGCTGAAAACAAACATTTTAGCATTTCCCTTAAGTGATTTTTGGGGAAAACTATGGAAACCCCCCCAATTGAGATGGCTGGATCAGGTAAACAAACGTTGTACTTCCATTATAACTTTCAGGCCGAGAGGCTGTGGTCGATATATACAGCTATTCTCGGACATTTCATCTCCAATAATTCTATAATGAATAATAATAATAAAAAGGGGTGTCATCAAAGCTTCGATGTACAGGGCTTATAGAACTTGTGAGCCGATTTATTTAAAAGATGAGCTGATCACGTATGGTGGACGTAAAAAAAAAAAATTTTAAATGGATACTCCAGTAAGGATGTGTCTTGAACACTCTACCAAATGGAAATTTTTCCTTCCCTTCATTAAAAAGATCACTTACGGAAAGTGTTGACTGAGTATTGGCTTAAAGGATCTGTAGACCAAGAAAGAAAATTTTTAAAAAATGCTTAAGAATGGCAATCATTAGCGCCTCTTGGCGTATATAAAATTGTTCATAGTTGTGTACAAGTATATGTGGGAACTACAAAAAAAAGTGTTAACGTTCACTTAGCAGAACATATAAGGAACTACACTTGGGACATAGTGAATCGGCCACTGCGGTTAGCACCTGCTGAGAAGGAAACCATGCAATAAAATTCGATGAGACTGGCATTTTAACAAAGACAGTTCACAGTGATACGCATGTGTGTGGAGAGGCATTAGAGATTGACAAACATCGTACTAATTTTAACAGAAAAGAATGAAATACATATGTCGACCTCGTGCCAACGGTACGACGATCAAGCACAAAGGTGCCAGCCAGAGCTAATCTCACAGTTGGCACCGTGTGATGAATGGTGGTGCCCTCTGTACAGTTCTATAAATTTGGGGACCCTTTGAGCTCCTGATGCGGTTGCCACTTTATCTCAGAAAATAACTCCCACAGTTGGAAATGAAAGAAACATCACAGAATAGTTTCACATCAATCTCGGTCTCTCAGGCCAGAATTTTAAACTGAATCAACACCAGCTCTGGAAGCCTACAGTGTACAATTAAATCTTGTACTTCACCTATTGTTGGAAGTAGGAGCTTATAGGCACTCAACACCAAGGCTATAAATGCTTTTCAGTTTTTATTGGTAACACAGTTATAACAATACAACTGAATGGTCCTAAAGTGCTCACGTAAGACCACCACTGTCTACTTTTCATTTGTGTCACTGAATTACAATTCAATTTGCTCAGAATTATTAACCAGCCATGACCAAACTGTTTCTACTGGTACGCAGGATATACGAGGGAGGGGAAATACTTCCACACTTTCAAAAGAATGTAATACTTCCAGTAACAAAGAACTCGGATGCTGATAGGTTCAAACATTACAGAATCATCTTTTTAATAAGTAATGGCTGCAAGACACTGACAGTAATTATTTACAGACAAATGGAATGATCTGCAGAGGCTGACCTGGGGGAATATCAGTTTTGATTCCACAGGTAGGCAGAAATAGGTGACACAATATTGCCCCTACAACTTTTCTCTGAAGATTGACATACTTTAGACCAACTAAAGTGTATAGCATTCTTAGCATTAATGTTGATGGTGCTGTTGACTGGAATATACTCTCTGAAATTCAGAAGTCAGCAGGGATAAAATGTAGAGGGACAAATTCTTATCTATATGTTTGTCAGAATCTAGATGGCAGTTAACAGTAATGAAGTGTTGTAGTCAAGCAAAATCAGGCAATGCTGAGGGAGTTAGATTACCGACAAGACACTACAGGCAGTTGGTGAGTTTTTTTTGGTCGGTGTGCAGAGCAAGTGACAATGACCAAAGAGGAGGGGATATAAAATGCATATTGGCAATAAAAAACCTGAAAGTATTTATTTGGCGTGAAACTTAATATGGAAATAAAACATGGACAACAATCAGTACAGACAAGAAGAGGTGCCCTCTGTACAGCTCTATAAATTTGGGGACATGGTGGCACAGAAGAATGCTATTTGTGTGATGCTAAGTCAAACAAGTTATGATTATGTACTGCATAGAATTGGGGAGAAAAGGGAATTATGGCACCTCCATAGTAAGGAAAAATGGGTAAGTGTAAGAGTAAAACTTTTAGGGGTATACCAAGGCTGCATTACAGCAATCAGATTCAAGTGGATGTGGACTGAGGTAGTCACAGAGAGACGAAAAGACTCCCACTGGATAGGGTAGTAGTGTTTTTTTTTTCCCCCCCCTGCTAGAAAATAAAAGTGTGAATACATTTTTAAACAGAGGCAGTATGTAACTAGTTTCAACACAGGCATTGCCTTATACAATATAAAGGCTATCCCCAAATTAATTAAGGTACAATGAAAGATTGTAGCTTTTAGTGCAGAGAGAGAGAGAGAAGTCTAACAGATGCAAGGTTAATACACAGACCAGGAAAAAGAATGTTTTAATCAAAGAGTTCACGGGTTTGGTTTCATGTCCACTACCACTTCTGCTTCCTCGATTTTAAAGGCATAGACATCACAGCATTTATGCAATTAATGGAATAATTTGAGAGCTTGTAATTATTTCAATTATGGTATAAGCAATCCACTACACCAGAAGCTCTGTAACTTACATTTCAGTTTGTATTACACACTATACCCTCACTTGTCATGCTATCAAACTTTTTTTTTTTAGATTTATTGGTACTTTTGATTTTGAGGCAGAGAGACATGTTCTTACAGATGAGAACTGGTCATAAAATAAAGGAAAATTTTTGTGAGCAAAGATTGTTTTCAGTTCAGCAAATTTTGAACACTGAATAGGCGTTTACTTCAATGTGAACAAGTCACATTTTATCGTACCTGTGATGATCACACTGTTGGAATGGTTTGACTAACAAATGAGTTAAAAATACCCTTAATGGTAGTGCTCTTGCAGACTTAAGTGAGGGAAATAAGCTTGTAAATTGACCATCCCATAATTGTAATGAGTGGCAGTGTAAAATAATTAACGGAATTGTGTTCCCACTTTTTTCAGTTAAAGCTTCGACATTATTTTTACTATTAGAATCTTTCAACTTTTAGGACACAGTGTGAGAGAAACAGTGCACATCAGCATTACAGCCAAACAAGTCGAGTTGTGACTGTGGCTTACGGCTTACCTTGTACGCCTCACCGGCGCGGGCCTTCTTCTGCCGCAGCTTCTCCAGGGAGGGCGGCGCGACGAACACCACGTAGGGCTTGAGGTCGGAAGCGCGCAGGATGCGCAGTGACTGTGGGTGCAGGTTCAGAACACACGTCTTCCCCGCGTCCACCACGGCACGGATGGCTGCCAGCGATGTACCGTAGTACGCTCTCTCGTATTCGCCGTGCTCCACGAAACGACGCGCCAAGATGTCCGCTTCGAACTGCGCCCTCGAGATGAAATGGTAGTCTTGCCCATCCACTTCACCCTCCTTCCGTGGTCGACTCGTATCTGTGAGGAGTGAAAGAATATTCGTCTCTCAAAAAGGCATTTTCATGAAGAGAATTTTGTGTGACGTGTGAGCAAAGTTGTTTATTTCTTCTTATTATTCATATCTGCTTCCTGCTTAGTCTCCCTTTTTGTCTGGTTAATCTCAAAAAGAGTTATTGTTCTGATCCCCATTTATCCCTCAGTGGAAATAAGTTTTTAAGTAACATTTTTGGAGCTTTAATGACTGGATCAGAAGACACTATCACAATAATATCAGGACTGTAACAAAATTTGCATTAAACATTCAGGCTGCTTACTCTGTAACAATACTGTATCACCCTTAATAAAACAACTTTGGCAATTTTCCTTCACAAACATGAAGATTGACATTTATTATCGTTTTGTAATGAACGTGGGTCTCTGGCTGGATCGTTCTTTGCTTCATCACAGAATACACAGGCACTCATCAAATTTCAGAACTGGACTCTTTGTTTATGCATCTTTTAAATTCCTTTTGCATTTGACATATGCTGTAAGGAATATGCGGAAAAGATAACTAATGCGAGGCTTGTATTGTAAGATGATGTTTACAATGTTAATGGACTGTGGATAAAATTTAAGGAAGATGAAAACCATTTCAATCTTTTATATCTGTGTAAGCTTTCTCAGTTATGATAACAACATGCTTTTTCTTATCATTTTCATGGGGAGGAAGTAAGCTGCATGTGTTCATATAATTATGTTACCAGGAGCTATTGTTATGCTTGCTACCAAGGTTACAGATTACATGCAGAACCATCACATAAGGCATCACACAGTAGATTAGTGAACTGTTTCTACCACAGTAAGGTTTGTCGGTTTGGGGGGAGAGGACCACACAGCGAGGTCATGAGTCCTGTCGGATTAGGGAAGGAAAGGGAAGGGTGTCGGCCATGACCTTTTGAAGGAATCATCCGGGCATTTGCCTGAAGTGATTCAGGGAAATCACGGAAAACCTAAATCAGGATGTCTGGACTCGGGTTAGAAACTGTCATCCTCCCAAATGTGAGTGCAGTGTGCTAACCACTGCGCCACCTCGCTCGGTACCAGGGTAAGTTTTAAGTGGTAATTGTAATGAACCAAGCATAGCCACACTGTAAACACAGCAGGACTAATGGGAACTGTTTATGACGTGCTATGTCTCTTAGTTACCTACAGGGTGTCCAACAAAGAAGCAAGTACAACGGTTCTGTGAAGCTCCAAATTCTCCAATTCAAATCCAGATAGCAACAAAACAAGACAAGAGAACATGAGTAGCAGTCATTAGTCCTGTAACTGCAAACTTCATTACCAGCTGCAGTATGTCTGGGTTAAGGAAATGTTAGATGTTCTTTTATGCATTTTCACATCTCACTCTACTGAATATTACACACTTTTATTGTATTCAGAATTTGCAGTACGAGTGCTGGGAATATCACTATGACAAAATCTATAGCAAAATTTTGTGTTTCTGACATTTGGGTAAGTGCTACCGCAAGCTACACTATTAATTCAGGTAACTGGATGTTATTTCTGTCAGCTGTAGGATTCCCTCCCCCCTTAACTTATCTCTTCTCTCATCTCTGGAAATGTAAAAAAAAAGCAACCTCTCACTGTGATTTGTCTCGTATCCTATGAAGATAACAGCATTTCAGATGCTTACTGTGAAATTATAGAAGTTCACGGGATTTCTGTCAGAAGATATCCAGCCAATGACAATCTCTTTAGTGGGACACTTACCAATGCTACAGAGATGTCAGTCTGCAAAGGCACCACTCTTATCGTGTGGGCTGTGCTGACAATACAGAGGAGACCGATTGAAGCAGAACCAGCACTTCGCAGCCGGATCAGAAGCTTTTGTAATATTCACCAAATTACTACTATGAACTCTGGGCGTTGAGGCATTGTACATGTGTTGGACTGTGGCCTGAACTGTTTAACTATATTATCTGGCTGATATACATCAAGTGGAAAGTACATGATTGAAATATGGCTTGGAAAAGGAAACTGACCACTAAAAGGCAGTGCCATCAATTACCCAATGAGCTGTACATATTGTACACCATATTGACTGACAAATCCACTCACAGACGAGCTAGAACAGTACCAAAGGCGAAATAGTCTACGACTGTTTGGAGTAGCAGAAAATAAAGAAGAAGACACGGACAACCTGCTTATACAGGTTGCACGTGAAAAATTAGGCGTTGAAGTGAGCAAGGCAGACATTGACAGGAGCCACCGGGTGGGACGAAAACGACCAGGTGCTACCAAAACTCGTCCAATAATAATTAAATTTGTGTCGTACCGAAAAAGGGCTGAGATCTTTACCCAGAAGAAGTAGTTAGCAAGTACAGGGCTTACAATAAGGGAAGATCTGACACACGAGCGGCTAAAGATTTTAAATAGTGCCATATCCCATTTCGGTCTTCAGAATGTGTGGACTCAGGATGGCAGAGTAATCATTAAGACTGCAGCTGGAAAGAAGATAGTCACAAACATGACAGAACTAAATAGTATTAAGTGAACCTACTCGAGCCAAAAGTCAAACTTAACACCATTTGCAAATTTTAACAGTCCTATACTCAGATATAGTCTTGTAATTGTATTAACTTTTTAATTATGTGTACCTTCAACTAATTGTTTTTGTAACTGTATTAACTTTTTACTATTTTTTGTGTCTTTAGCTGTAGCCATAGCTTAGTTTTAGTTACTGCTAATACTTTTTTCATTTTCTCAGTTTATTCTCTTCCATTCTGTAATAGTTGTATTGCAATTATTAGTCTCTCCTTCAGTTCATTAGTCAACCATCTTTTCGGTTTAAATTGCTCATAACAAAAATCACTATCAGTATCACTTTAGCAAATTTAAATCTAATTGTAGCTTCCTACGATAATCACTACCAGTATCACTCTAGTAAATTTCAATTTAATTCTAACTTCCTACGATAATCTATTAAATATTAAGCTTACTTCTCTCTGCTGGCAGCATCGGCCTCTTAAATCACTCCCCTTTCCTTTATTTCCACCCTAAGCTGTTTCAAATACTCTAATTACATTTCTCCTCTTACGACATAGGATACTCAGTGACACACAGCCGTCACCATTTTGGTCATATTCTTCCCTGCACCGAATACCACTAATCCATTTTCTATACTCCAGCAACCTCAGGAAATCTCTTGCAGTCGCCTTTCTTTCGGCACTCGCGGAGTCACAAACAGGGCGCGCAAAATCTCCGACACCCCTGTATTATGTCACTTGGGGGAAACACCGGCCAGTGCCCCTCGCGGCAGGTAGTGCCTAACAAAGGGACAAACCAGTCTGCCACTCTACTCCAGGCTGCTCAGCGGAACGCGTCCGAGCTTTTAGCAGCTCACTGCAACATTCAGTCTTTACCTGCGCATTACGAAGAACTTAGCCTCCTCTTCAACCAACTAAACTACCACGTAATCCTCTTATCTGAAACGTGGTTGAAACCACACATTTCCTCTGCATCTATTCATCTCCCAGGGTACACATTTCTTAGGGCAGACAGATCAAAAAAGCGAGGTGGCGGGGTCGGCGCATATATACGAACAGATCTCAAAGCGAAAGTCTTATGTACGTCAAATCCTGCTCAAGAAAAAGAGGCTGAATTTATGTTCATTGAAATAAATATACAAAGTCGGAAATTCTTGACTGGCATCGTGTACAAGCCACCAAAAATAAGCTCAATGAGTTCCTTCCAGTCGGAATTACATTCACTTCAGTGTCAATACGAACATGTAATCGTAATGGGTGACTTGAACATCGACCTGCTAAGAGACACTCCCTCCGCAATAAACCTAAGAAGATTGTTTAGTTGCAATAGCATGAACATTCTTCCATTACAACCTACACACCATACGGTGCACAGTCATACTCTTATAGACGTGATCGCAACGAAACAGACTGACAAAGTAAGAGATGTTGGTCAATCATCGGCCCTTGGCCTCTCAGCACATGATGTAATATTCCTGGCCTACTCTGTGCAGCCCCCAAAGGATCAAATCGCGTTACATAACTTGTAGGAACATGAAACGTATTGACCTTGACACTCTAACAGCCGATTGCTCAGAAATCTCATGGCATCAAATAATCAGAGAACCTACAATCGACGGCAAAATTAATGGACTTGGTGATAAACTCACTGCCCTCTATGACAAACATGCACCTATGCGCACAGTCCGTGTAAGAAAATCTCCTGCTCCATGGCTGACAGCTGAATTACGTCAAATGATGACTAATAGGGATGCTGCCCACAGGCGTTTCAAGGCAGATCCGAAACCCGAGCGTTTCGAAGAATATAGAAAGCTACGGAACAGAGTGAAACAATGCATTCGCAATGCCAAAATCAGGCACGCTCGCTCCCTTGTATGCAGCGATCTGACACCCAAGACTCTATGGAAGAATCTCCGTAGCTTGAGGGTCAGAAAGGCAAAATCGGAAACTACTTTTCATGTGTCAGCTAACGAATTAAATGAATTCTTCTCTGCACCTCTGAATATCAGCACGGCTGATAATTACCGTCCACAAGAATCCCCAAACAGGATAACTAACAACGATACCTTCCATCTAAAACATGTAACAACAAGAAAAGCAATAATGAGAATCTCCTCTGATGCAATAGGCAACGACAGTATCGGTATAACCATGATTAAGAATGTTGCCGATATCTTAGTACCTGTCTTAACTGACATATTTAATTTTTCCCTCGTGAACGAAATATACCCCACTGCATGGAAAAGAAGCATAATTCGATCCATCCCTAAGATCGAAAACCCTCAACTGCCTAGTGATTACCGACCAATTAGCATACTGCCTGCTGTTTCCAAAGCACTTGAATATATTGTTCATGACCAAATCACTGAACACTTGCATGAATTCAGTCTATATGACAAATTTCAATCCGGTTTCCCTAAACATCACAGCACAAACACTGCTCTAATTAAAGTAACAGATGACCTGAAATATGCCATCGACAATCGAAAGGCAACAATATTGACGCTACTGGACTTCAGCAAAGCTTTTGACACTGTTAACTTTGACATATTACTCAGAAAAATGCAACAGCTTAATTTCTCTGATAGTGCAATGAGATGGTTTGAAAGCTACTTAAAAGACAGACAGCAATGTGTTGTCTGCGCAAATGAAAAATCTTCCTGGAAACATGTTTCTTCGGGAGTGCCACAAGGATCAGTCTTAGGACCACTTTCGTTTTCTTTATATGTCAACGATATTTCGTTGGTTTTGTCCTCCTGTAAACATCATTTCTATGCCGACGACCTCCAGCTCTACCTAAGCATCAGACCTGAAGACATAAACACTGCAATCGCTCTGATGAATGATGATCCGTCTTCAGTAGTGACATGGGCGAAAAACCTGGGGCTTAAATTAAATGCAAAAAAGACGCAAGTAATCTTAATAGCCCATCAGAAATTAATAAGTTCAGGTTTCCGCGAACGGCTACCTCCTATTCTGCTCAAAGGTACTCCAATACCATATCAGAAAACAGTGAAGAACTTGGGTGTAACTTTGGACGAGCATCTCAACTGGGCGGAGAATACAGTCGCAGTGTGCCGAAAGACCTCTGCTTGTCTCTATGCTCTCAAAAAGTTTCAGAACATATTCCCACAGGACTTGAAATGCCAGCTCATGCAAGCACTCGTTCTACCGAACCTCCACTATTGTGATGTGATTCAACAAGGCACGAGTAGTGAAAACAAAAGACGGCTAGAGCTAACCATGAATGCCTGTGTGCGTTACACCTGCAACATTCGCCGATATGATCATGTTAATGCTTCATACTCCGAGCTAGGGTGGCTGCGGCCGGACAAACTGTGTGACTACCACACTCTATGTCTACTTCACCGACTCCTCGTCGCGCAAGCACCCCAGTACCTAGCTTCAGAGATTAAAAATCTGTCATGCCATCATAATCGAAACACGAGGTCACTCTTATCTGGTATCCTAACTGTGCCCACTCACAAAACAAAAACTTTTGCAAACTCCTTCTCAGTTGCCGCTGTCCGCCTCTGGAACAAACTGCCCCTTACCTTGAGGAAAATTCAATCTCTTGTTGCTTTTAAGAAGAAGTTGAAGCATTTCCTACTATCATCCGCATAAAATTCTCCACAAAATTAATGTGCAAGGCCAATCCTCTCATCTGTCAAATAGCAAAGCTAGCGTCTCCTATCTTGCTCCTGAGATGCCTTCCACTTCATCTATCTCTATTAGCCACGCAGTCTTCTTTTCCTTTATATTTTCCTTAATTATGTTTCATCATGTCTCTCTATTCTTCTCCTCCCTTCACCATGAGTCTCCCTCATACTCCCCCTTGCCAGCACTCCTATCTAAAATCTTTCTCTTCAATAATGTATTTTTCGAGGTGTACCTTTCTAATTGTTTATCTCACGTTTTTGTATTAGATGTAGTTTAACATGCCTACTAAAACATATGACTGTAAAATAAGTAGAATGCCTAGTTAGATGTAAGAGAGGGCCTGATGGCCCTAATCTTACCAGGTTAAATAAATAAATAAATAAATCCACTCAGTGACGGAGGTTTAACACTCTCAAACAGTGGGAGGTTTTTTACAGGGTATTTCAAAAATAGAGCGCATAGTTACAAGTACATACAGAATACCCCAAATTTAGACAATAAAATAAGTTCATGACAACATGTGGTTTCCAAAGTATGGTCCACAAAACAGTAAGTCACCAGAACATTCTTCTTCTTGCAGGTAGATGTCTTGCCAGATGATCTTAGCAAGTCAGTTAATTATGATGCAAACAGTGCACCAAGTGTTTTGTTTGGCATTCAGCATGTACTCAGATAAGCAGCTGGCAGAATTTCACCACAAGGCAGATGGCAATGCTGCCCTCAGAATCTTGGAACATACTGTGAGCTCAAAAGTAATGAGGTATCTTGAACAGAACAATCTCCTCCATGCCATCCACATAGATTCCAAAACTCACACTTTCCTCACAACATACTGAAATCTTCAGATCAAGGCAGTCTGGCAGATGCAGTATATCTTGATTTATGAAAAGCATTTGACTCAGTACCACATCTGCACTAATTACAAAAAGTACAATAAACGGGGTATCAGACAAAATAGGTGACTAGATTGAGGATTTCTTGGTAGGGAGGAAGCAGCATGTTATCTTACACGGAGAGTCATCATCACGTATAGGTATGCCCAAGGAAAGTGTGTTAGGACACTTGCTATTAATGTTGTACATTAACGATCTTGTGGACAGTTTTAATAGTAACCTCAGACTTTCTGCAAATGACACACTTATCTATAGTGAAGTACTGTCTTAAATAAGAGGCATAAATATTCAGTCATATCTGGAAGAGATTTCAAAGTGGTGCAAAAATTGGCAACCTGCTTTAAATGTTCAGAAATGTAAAATTATGCTCTTCACAAAATGAAAAATCATAGTATCCTATGACTATAGTATCAGTGAATCACAGGTGGAGCCTACCAACTCGCACAAATACCTGGATGTAATACTTTACAGGGATATGAAATGGAATGATCACATAGGTTGAGTTGTGGCTAAAGCAGGTGGAAGACATCAGTTTGCTGCTAGAATACTGGGGATTGCAATCAGTCTACAAAGGAGATTGCTTACAGATCACTTGTGCAACCCATTCTGAAATGTTGCTCAAGTGTGTTGGACCAGCATCAAATAGGTCTAACAGGGGATATTGAATGTACACACAGAATGCAGCACAAATGGTCACTAGTTCGTTTGACCAATAGGAGAGTATCACAGATGCTGAAGCAAGTGAATTGGCAGACTCTTGAAGATTGATGTACACTATCCCAAGAAAGCCTACTTACAAAATTTTGAGAACTGGGTTTAAATGACTATTCTAAGAATATGAGGGTGTATGGAAAAAAAAAGCAGGAAATTCATCATAACGTCTTCATTTTCTATTATTTTTACACCATATTGTGATCAACTTCAAAGTATTCTCCATTGACCACAACACATTTCTTCAAATGATCCTTCCATTGTTCAAAACAGTTTTTAAATTCACTTATCGTGTTTTTTATACCTTCCAGTGATTTTTGTTTTACAAGCTCCACAGTGGCAAAGTGCTTTCCATTTACGTCCCTTTTGATTCTGGGGAAGAAGAAGAAATTACAGGGGCTAGATTCAGTCAGCCTGTGCACTGAAGATGTGCCCCTTTTCTTCCAGATACTCTCCCTCAATCCTCTGAATTGAACTCCATGATATTCCAGGCTTCCTGCAAAGTTGATCAATGGTTTGGCACTGGTCTTCACGAATGAGGGCATTGATTTTGTGAACGTTTTCATCACTTATTGATGTTGAGGGGCATTCCGAATGGGACTGATCTTCAATTGACATTTCTCTGTTTTTAAAATATGAAAACAACTCAGACTCTGGTTTTACTTAGGGAAGCATCCCCATCAGCAGTGTTAAGCATTACAATAGTTTCCACGGCTGATTTTTCCAATAGGAAACAAATTTCACAGCCACATGTTACTCTTGACACTCTGCCATCATGTTTTCGGCGAAATGGAAAAAGCTGTTTTACTAAAAATCTCTCACTGGTGAACCGATGCACTCGCAATGACACAACTTAGCACAATGACTCAGGTAGTGTGACAGTAATGGACACCTGGTCGAACAGCGGGTTCCCGCACTCCCCCCCCCCCCTTTCCCAGTCCAATTCCTGTTACTTCTGGGTCCCCCCTCGTTTACACCACCACCCTGCTTATAACTCACATAGGGATCATCAGGACAAGATTAGAATAATTATAGCACTGCAGAAACATTTAAACAATAATTCTTCTTGCACTCCATATGTGGATGGGATGAAAAGAGATCCTAATGACAGGTACAATAGGACGTAGCCTCTGCTGTGCTTCACAGTGACGTGCGGAGTATAGATGTAGACATGCTGGCTAATTGTTTGTGCCAAGAGTTATACCCGAAGTAAAGATATCCTTTTCGGAAGACCTTTGAACTTCACCATCACTGTCTGTGTGCTCATGGGAAATTTACATTTCATGGTTTGCAAAAGGGATGAGCAAGGTCTACGACTCCGGATGTAGAGGAGGAGATCCTGGATTCTGTGCACACAACTCCTCCTATCTGCAAAGGTTACCGTTTATTAGTGAATGTTCCCCACTAGTGAGTGTTCCCGACACAACTGTTGGGCGACATGCAAGAGCAACAATTCTATCCTTATCATTACATCATTATGCCCTGTCTTTGACATATCACTCTGCATATATTATGTTTTGCCAGTGGTTGTCTCAGCAGTGTCATACAAAATTAGAACTTTACCGGCTTACTATTATTTACAGACAAAGCACAGTTCACATGAAATGGTATCACATACTTATGTAATCAGCATATATGGGAATGTGAAAACTCACATGCAGTTGTTCCATCCCATCTCGAGTGCATTTCTACCACAACATGAGGGCTGGTATCATTAGTGACATTAGTTGGACTCCACATACTCAAACAGACTATGGGGGAGGCGTACAAAAACTTCCAGACAATGCCATACCTCATGTTTTTGTAGATATTTCACAGATCAACTGCCTAAAAGTTCAGTTCTTACACGGTGCCACTTCTGTACGCTCAGTCGTACGGCTTGAAGATGCTCAGATCGAACATTCCCTGATCGACAGATAGGTCAAGATGACCCAGTGGCCTCGGTGCTCACCTTATTTGAATCCTATCAGTTTCTACTTGCAGGGCCATTTGAAATCATTGGTATATACATCTCTGACATCTGACACAGAATCCCTTCGGAATCAAACTGTAGCAGGTTGTGCAAAATATGCAGTACTCTTGTAATCTGGGATTACGTTTGCAGGGCCACGAGACGTCAGTATGAGGCAGGTATTTGACCGAGAAGTGGACATTTTGATCATCACCTGTAAAGGCAATTAATTGCTGGAAAAAAACATTCCAGTGTATGTCACTGTTTTTGAAGACCCTATCGGAAACTGAGCAATTCAGTACATTTATTTTTCTCAAATCATTTTATTGTCTACATATGCGGATTATGTTCTCTATTTTTCAAGCACCCCGTGTACTAAAAGTAGCTGGTTAAAGCTATTTGTATTTTCAACTTACATATCTATATTATTTCCATTTTTAACAGCACGAATTCTTTGTTCACTGATTTGACAAACAACGCCGAGTAACATCCTGCATCAGACAGCAGGATTACAAGGGGAGGTACTCACGTGGGACAGCAGCCGCAAACCTCTCCGAGTCCTCCATGAGCCTCTGGCGCAGCTCGTGGCGACCGATATTAGGCGGCCCGATGAGCACGACGGGACGGCGGTGCGTCGTTCGCGGGTAGTACAGCGCCACCTCCTCGTACGTCAGGATCTCATCTGACTCGTAATCTGTGTGCAGAGAAAGAAAGTTATCAAGAGAAAAATAAAAAAAAAGCACAGAGGGTGAAAAATAGCTGAGGCAACAAGCACCAAGAAACAAACTTCAGTACTGCCAAAATCAGAATAACAGCTCTCCTCCATTGGTCACATTTTCATAGAAAGTAGTAGATGCTCCTGGGTTCCAAATATTTTTGAAGCGAAAGGAAAACTCTATTCAGGAAACTATAAAGTAAGGAGGAGACAGAACTTTTGACAGTTCTCAAAATTTCACGTTTGGAAGGTAAGCACTGTTAAACTATTCCATCTGCTGGAAACAATCAAGTCATGGCCATGGATGGCAGACAATAATCACGTTGGCACCACTGAAGAGGCAATATTGCATAATGTGCTTTTGCAATGTTCCAGATTTTAGCCAGTTGGTGTACTTCACTCCTGTTGCTAAACCAGCGAATTATAGATCTGCAATCATCATGATCATGATCATCCTCTCTCTCTCTCTCTCTCTCTCTCTCTCTCTCTCTCTCTCTCTCTGACTGGTTTGGTGTCGCCCGTCACAACTTCCTCTCCTGTGCCAACCTTTCCATCTCAGAGTAACAGTTCCAACCTACATCCTCAATTATTTGCTGGATGTCTTCCAATCTCTGCCTTCCTCTACAGTTTTTATCTCTACAGCTCCCTCTAGTACAAGGGAAATTAATCCCTAGTGTCTTAACAAATGTCCTATCAACCTGTCCCTCCTTCTTGTCAGTGTTTTCAATATATTTCTTTCCATGCCATTTCTGCAGAGAACCACCCTTTGCCTTATCAGTCCACCTAATTTTCAACATTCTCCTGTAGTACCACATAAATGCTTTGACACTCTTCCAATCCAGTTTTCCCAGAGTTCATGTTTCACTAGTATAGAATGATGTGCCCCAAACATAAACAAAGATTGTACTGAAATGCAGGAAGACATGCATACAATTAGTGATTGCTGCTGTAGTCAGCAGCTGTCAGGCTCTCTCAAAAACAAATCTCCACTTTCCTACACTACTTTTAAATGAGCAACATTGGTATGGTCTTGTAAAATGCAGTCTATTTCCGTCAACTGCAACCGTGACTCGAGCAGTGCTGACACACCTGTAATAAAAAACAACACTATAATAGCATTCAGTTCTAGTAGTTGAACTGATGTGTGAAGTTTACTTTATTCAGTAATGCAAGCAAACTATGATGTAGTGTTCAAAGGCACTACAATGAATCAAGTTTTATACATTATAAATAATGACAATTTGGAAGGACTGATAGACGAAGACAATGAAAATGTTTGTGTGTACTTTTTATCAAATGGAATTATAATAAATGTGTCTGTATTGGCACCAATTCTGGTACTGTGGGGCACTCACTTCTGCAAGTAGGTGGAATAGGTAAGCAGAGAACCAACATTTAAGAGCCACAGCTTATCAAGCATTACAATATACATACGGGAGGAGTAGACAATCATGACCGCTTCATCAGGACATGTGCCACTTCTTTATGCAGCAAGAAATGGTATGGAGCTCTCTTTACAAAAACCATATACCACACGACACATTGACCGAAATCTCTGAATTTATTGGAGTATGGATGATGTCTGGCTGTCCAGTGTCTGAAAATGGCTACCAGTCACAAAGTGGAACATCTCTTATCGGCAGTGATAAGAGCATTGCATGAAGTCAGATATGGTGGGAGGACCACTCTGTGTCAAGAAGTAATTCCCAAAGACACTGTCAGTTTGCAGGTCACATAGGCAGACCACTGATATTTTGTATGAAATGTAACATTACCCTTTCTCGCATCTCCTTTGAACCTTACCACACAAAATAAGCCACTGTATTGGCTTCCAACAGTTAAGTCACATAGCCTCATCTTCCCTATGGAGACAGGAAGCTTTGGTAAAGGAATATAAGAAAGTAATATGTGATTTTCTTCTTTTCATCAACAAAGATGTCCCAGTTTTGGTAATAACTTGACACTATCTCCACAAGTGAGGAAAGCTACTGAGCTCTTGCTGCAATGATGGAGCTCCAAATCGAACTGCTCAACCATTGCCCAGTGCTGTGAACTAAGAGCCTATCAGGGTAGCCTGGCTGAATTCTGCAATGCTGCACCATCCTGCCTCAAATGGTCTGTTAATTTGGGCAACAGGATATGAAGATACAAGTTATCTGTTGTGGTTTTATGTTTTGTTTTATGGTATTCTGTATTTTATCTTATTCTGCATCTTTCATTGAAATATTTTATCATCAATCATGTACCCAGTGTAAACTACTCATGTAGCGCAAGTTACTCCCAACCCAGGCTTTGTCCACACAAGTAATGAGGTGAAATGTTAGCACACAGTATAATAACAAGCACCTTTATGTGGTTGCAAAGTATACTTTTAGTTGATGAAACACTTGATATTCAAAATTTTGCATTTGCCATTGTCATTGCCTTGAATAAATATCAGAGTTTGTAACTTGCTATTCAGCATTTTATTAGTGGACACTACCCTACAAATAACTGGTATAAAAAGCATGCAGAAAATGACTGGAGGTGAGGAACGTTAAACAGAGTGTAACATCTGTCAGCCCTGTCGTTCGCCTTATCATCACTTTTTATTTTTTTGTTTAAGGCTTTAACAAAATTTACATTCTAATTCTAGCTTATCAATGGCTGTCTCTGTTTCTCTATATTTTTATTTTCCTCATTATGTGGAAGGTAAAAATGAAGCACCACAGTTAAATACTTCAGCATATACAGTCACATTACATCAATCAGATAAGTATAAAAGGAACTTATTCTTATCAGACTGCAAAGGATGTACATAAAAATGAGAAGTGACAAGCCAGAAAAGTTAGCAATAGAGAAAAGCAGATAAAAAAAGAATGAAATTGATACAGATATAGAGAAAAAGAAAAGAAATATATTCTGTGGTTTCATTTTGGAAATCCTTTTCTTATAATGGCGGCAGTTGCTGTTGCTTCCACTTTTTCTGTTTTCAGCTTCTTTGTTTTACTACTACCAGTTTCCTATTCCTCTCTTACATGTCTTCGCACTTAGATCCTTATTAGTCTGTATTTCTCAAACCCACTCCTATT
The DNA here is from genome assembly GCF_023897955.1 of Schistocerca gregaria. Classification (NCBI taxonomy): domain Eukaryota; kingdom Metazoa; phylum Arthropoda; class Insecta; order Orthoptera; family Acrididae; genus Schistocerca; species Schistocerca gregaria. The sequence continues at coordinate 218,232,637 of NC_064928.1, forward strand.
TGCAGGATATTCCAGATCATCTTTAGTTCAATCATGCGATTCATGCCATCTGGTTAAAAGAAGATTTTGATAGCCTTATTTAATTTCAGTTTTATCTCATAAGTGTATTCAGTGGACTAATGTGAGGTAGGCAATGTTCATGGATTTTTATGAGGCATGCTCAGAAAGTTAGTGTACTGTGACTACAAGAGGCTGTGTTTGTTTTTCTGAAGGTTGGCAACATGAAGTGGCAGAGAGGGATTCCCTGACTGCAGTGAACATTGCAGGAATACAATAGTATGTAAACTCACATTGTAGTGTCCAGTCATGTGAAAGATGACAGTCAGAAATTCTGCTAAGTACAAGACATGTGCTACGACTTGCTTCCTACTCATCGAAGGAATAACACCTATCAATTTTTTTTTTTCAAAGCAAAATAATTATCACAAAGGTTTCATGAACATAACAAGTGTGTTTAAGTGGTGCAGGGAGTTTAGTGGAGGCAGAGCCAATATTCGTGAAGAACAGAGGAGTGAAAAACCTCTCCTTCTGATTGATGAGTCAGTGCAAATTTTTGTGAAGATTACCAGTCGACATTGGATGAAATTTATGTCATGTTTCCACAACTTTCTAGAACTCTCTTATACAAGACACTCACAGAAATCTTGGGATACCAAAAACTGTGCACAAGATGGGCCCCAAAACAGCTAACAGAGCAACACAACAAAAATCGGGACAGTAGCACCTGTGAGTTTCTCGAACAATTTGAATTGGAAGGTGAGAATTTTCTGAGCTCTGTTGTAACTGGAGATGAAATGTGGCTGGCTGATTATATGCCTGAGACAAAGAGACTGTCATCACAGTGGCATTTGTGAGACCCCCAAAAAGTTATTCTTTCTTTATGTTTATGATATATGAAATGTATGGACCTGAGGGTCCACAGATGTTAATAAGTAATTGTAATACTTTTTTATGATAATAAGTGAAGGCACAGCAGTTTTCTGCAGCCAGCAAGATGCCTTGAAGTTTTGCATTGTCTCTTGTTCTTAAGCTTTTGCTATGTAAGCTGCTATCTTGTTGGCTCTTAAGAAATGTGAATATATTTACACATATTTATAAAATAGAAAGAAACATTCCACATGGGAAAGATATGCATTTAAATATGTCTGCTTGTGTCTGTATATGTGTAGATGGATATGTGTGTGTGTGTGTGGGCGCGCGAGTGTATACCTGTCCTTTTTTCCCCCTAAGGTAAGTCTTTCCGCTCCCGAGATTGGAATGACTCCTTACCCTCTCCCTTAAAACCCACATCCTTTCATCTTTCCCTCTCCTCCCCTCTTTCCTGACGAAGCAACCATGGGTTGCAAAAGCTCGAAATTTTGTGTGTGTGTTTGTGTTTTTTTTATTGTGCCTATCTACCAGAGCTTTCCCGCTTGGTAAGTCACGGAATCTTTGTTTCAACATATTTACACATATTTAGATTAATACCTTTCAGATTTAATTATTTAACAACCCACATATACCCTTTTGCATTAACATCTTGTAATTATCAACTTTTTATGCAGCTGTTTGTGAAATAAATGTGAAAGAACTGATGTAAAGTCTCTTCCACTGTCACGATCCAAACACTGATTAGTAAGTTAGCAGATCTTTTATCATGCCCCAGTCAGCTTGCACTCTCTCAGAAATGAAGTCTGACGCTCAATGAATCAAACAGCGTAATGCAACTAATTGATCACATTATGCACTCACATTTTCAAAATTATATAGAGCCATGTTCTTCCTTCCTCCTTCGCAAGCAGTCAAAAAATTCAAAACCACCATTTTAGGCAAAAAATCATGGCCTCAGTGTTTTGGAATTTAAAAAAGCGCCATTTTGGTCAAATTTCTGTCTCAGAGAGAGACCATCAATGCAAAGTATATTATGAGACTCTAAAAACAACTCTAAAGGACCATTCAAAACAAAAGGAGGGGAATACTGACAAGAGGAGTGTGCTTGTTGCTCGACAACACCCGTCCTCGAACAGTCTTAGCCACCAAGTTGCTCATAGATTTATTTGGTTGGGATGTTTTGAACCCCCCCATATGCCCCTCATCTTGGCACCTACAGATTATCGTCTCTTCACCTCACTGAAGGCATATATGAGTTGTATTAAACATTCAACTGTCGAACTGGTGCAGAAAGAAGTTCAGAAGTGGGAGAAGGAGCCATGGCTCACCACATGCACTGAACAGGATGGCGATTATGTGGAAAAATATTCAACAGGTGTATTAACAATTTCTTGTAACTTTTTTTTTCAAATATACTTTGTCTAAAAAAAATATGAAAATGTAGTACACTTACTTCCTGCATATGTCTCGTATTACCTCTCCAACATCACACACTCCTCCAAAAATCTTTTAGTATTTTGTGATGTTTTCAGTACATCAGTCTCCTCATGCTCATATGAAAAACTATTTTCGTTGTTATTTGTTGTTGTATGACAAGTCACCTTTCAGTTCTACATTAGAATATTCTGAAGACAGTATTGAAAATTATTTGCACACAACTGCCTTAACTACACTCATCCATCACCTACTTAAGCATTTATTTAGACAAATGTGCAAGATGAGTGTATAACAAGCAAGAAAAGATAAATACATTTGGAATTATCATGTGATATGCAGAACTTTTTATGTAAAACTGCAAGAGGCACGTACCATCGGTAGCGCTCGCATAGAGTGGGTAGCCTCCGTCAGTGTAGCTGGAACCGTAAGGCTTCTTTTTCTTCTTCTTGGGGTTTTTCTTGGCACAGAGGAGCGTGCTTGCCTTCTTTGACTTGCCTTCCTTTGTCAGCCGGTCACCGGCTATCGTCTGCTTCATGGTTTCACGCCTACAAAAGGGCAGAGGCACTCTTACTAAACTCTCCGAGAGAAAGGTGTTGACAGGGTTTTCCCGTCAACAGGAAACAGTGTTAATGATATACAGGGTGTTTTAGGAGGAACAGTACATATTTTAGGAACAGTAGCACAAACTAAGTCAAATGAAACATTCAATATACTACGTCCAAGTTTTATTCATTACAGAGATGTGTTTTCATTTCAGGCATTCGCACTCTAGTTGCTATCAATTTATGTATTTTTGTTTTTAAGTTTAAGGTCTTAAGTTGTGCTTGAGCCTACATTATTGAATTTTTCTGCAGTGATTGTGGTGTCTCTCTCCCCCCCCCCCCCCCCCCCACAAGTGTACAGTATTGTTTAAGCCCGCCATTGTTTAAGCCCGCCTCTTGTATTTACAAACAATGAGTATGCTAATATGGTATTTGGGTATAGGGTTTTTTTTTTTCATTTTTATGGTAATACTGCTGCTGCTTGCAGAGAAAATGGTAGATGATTTCTTAGTTACAGAGTATCACATTAATGAGTATTTACCCATGTTTTCACCAGACTGCAAGAGAGTGGAATGTCCAGCACTCATATTTCATCTCAGTGTCAAAATGAACTGAGTGTTTATAAAGCAGAAGACTATTCACAGTTGGTAGAGTGTAGTCTTTCAACATGCACATGCAGAATTTCTACATGTACAAGAATATGGCTGACACTGTGTGATGATAGAAATTGTGTCACTGGCTACTTGCAGATTGCCAAGAAATTCCATTAATACTGTTTACCGATGAAGATACTTTCACTCACAATGGTATCAAAAATATTAGTAACACACACTGGCTACACAGCAAGAACACATGTGCCTTTGTGGAGAGACATTTTTGGAAGTTTTAGTGTAAATGTATGGTGTGGTGTGACAATCGATCAGTTAATGGGGTCTGTTCTGTTAATGCACTGTATTGCAGGGCCTAATTATCTAGGCTTTCTTTAAAAGCTTTCAGCATCATTGGGAGACATTCCTTTGGCTACAAGGATTGAGGGAAGAGGTGGGGGGGGGGGGGGGGGGGGGGGGGAGTAGTGAAAAATGAGGGAAATAGAGAGAAATAAATAAAAAATAAAATATTTCTCTCCTTTTTTGCTACTCCCCCCCCCCCCCCCCCCCCCCCCACCCGAACTCCCCACCTCTGCCCTGCCCACCATCCAACCTGTAGCACTTCACTGTCCGCCATCCCCAGCATACTATCCCTCTCTCTCCCTGCTCCAGCCTCCTCCTCTCCACCACACGGTTGCCACTCTCAGCGTGCACTGGTGCTGTTGCTTGCAGTGTGGTTTCAGTTGCCTGAGACTGTAGTTAGTGTGTGAGTTGCATTTGTGTGTGTGTGTGTGTGTGTGTGTGTGTGTGTGTGTGTGTGTGTGTGTGTGTGTGTTTGTGTTTGTTTTTGAGAGAGAGAGAGAGAGAGAGAGAGAGAGAGAGAGAGAGAGAGAGAGATCTATTGTTGACAAAGGCCATTGGCCAAAAGCTTTAAGTATGAAAATCTTTTTGTTGTGCCTATCTGTGACTCATGATCCCTGCTATATGGTGAGTGGCAACTTTCCTTCTCATAATATTGTTTCATTCCATCCTGGATTTTCCATTGCTGACCTAAGAAGAGCTACACATGGTGTGGTCCACTCAAGTTTCAGGTGGAATTTACGAACATTAACTTTGACCTTCATTATTTGCCTTTGCTTAACACCTTCGGTGCATGTTTATTTGGGCGACATTCTACCAGCTGTATCTCTGTGACCAATAAAAATTGGACACATCATATGGAATGTATTGTTGAAAATAGTGTATACTACCACCTTTGAAAATATTTGGTATTCTTCCTGAGATACACTGTATAAAAATCTAAACAGCTGTGCACACTTTTCCACTAGGGGAAAAAAATGCTGACTCAGGCAGAAGCAAACCAAAAAACTACTGTGTAACATGAAGATGATAAAGCCACACTATGTCAATTCTGCTGTTTATTTTACTACATTGTTTTCAGTTCACATTGCCTTCAACCAACTAGAATTAACTGTTATCTTTGAAGATGATGATACGAAGGGAAATATCAAAACACAATTTTTTTTCTTCTACGTGTCATTTGGTTGGGGACACTGTTGGGAGGTCAGTTTACTTCCACACACCAATATCCTTTAGGAAACGAACTCTTGGAAACAGCAGGGGCCTTCTCTGTCATGCACATCTTCAAACCATTTGAACACAGCTGTTAAAGAAACTATCCGCACAAATAACAGCTTCACGATCCATTTTGAGAGTTTGTGATTAACAAATATCCACAGTATGGTTAACAGCCATTACTGTAACATCAATGAAAGACTGTTTGAGAGAGTAAGTGTTTGTGATGGTGGTGCTGTGGAAGGGCAAGCAAAACACAATGTTAGATTCTGGGCATGCAGAAGTAAGAAAGTTGACTTACTTCTCCAATTATCATTCAGTAATGTCTTTTGGCATCATATTCTGGGGTAACTAGTGATTGAGGAAAATAGCGTTTGTTGCTCAGAAGTGTGTAATAATGACAATGTGAGGTATTATATCTACAAGTTTGGCATACTTGTGATGAAGCAGGCTGGGATAATTTTTACTTCCCCTCTTGTTTTGCCAGCTGCCTCCTTAAAATTAATGTTGTTTGTAACTAATTACCATTACCATACATGAGTACAATCTGCATTTTCATCAAAGAGAAAGATTGGCTCCCACTTTTAAAGAATGTAACATCAGATCTATTTTGTACTTAGTATTATGTATGTAATTGATTTTCTAATTTATTCCAACTCTTACTAGTTAGTATATTTTGTTATACGATGCAATCAGTAACTACTTCATAACTTAAATTCTATTGTTGACTTATAACAGTTATAAATTCTGTACTAATTATAAACATTTGGAGGAACAACTAACAGTAATTAAAGTATATATTCGTCTCTATTCAAAAACATATTAGCAAAGGCAGACCTTAATTAATTACAAAATAATTAACAGTTTAGTTAAAAGTATTGTTTGCATATCTACATTTGTTAAGTTCATGATTTAAACAAATAATTTGGCCTAAACTTTATAGTAGAAGAAACTGTCAAAGTAACAAATTTTTTTATGCATTCAGTTAAGCGAATGAGTTAAGTTTTAATTATAATTTCTGTAAATTAATCTTCAAACAATGTGTAGTTTTGATACATATTATTTTGAGGATATATAAGGATCCAATTTTTGGTCCCAAGACAGTCAGTCCACAGCCGAGTTTCAGATGAGGAACCTGTGTTGGTTAGAACAACAACAATGCTTCAACTTAACTGTGAAATAAGTGTTATACAATTAGGCCATGTGTTCAAACAATGACAGTGTCTGCTCCATATGTACCTTTCTATTCCTCAAGAAATGTAAATTTTGTGGTTAGGTTTTTACTGCTCGTAGATATTCAACAGTAAACTATTGTAGCAGTATCTGGCTGTTTGCCTGAAAACTATTAGTGCGGCTTATCAAAAGTTAAACAATAGTGCACACTGGCCATATCAAATGTGTATATGGGTGGTTGTGAAAAGTGAAAGTAAACTACTGTGAAATGCAAATGTGTACATGTCGGCTACATCATTTAAAGTGGTCAGTGTTGTACTTCCACAACACATTTTCAGCCAGTGTAGCAATGCAGTACATTGACACTGAAGAAGTGTACTTCTACACCATCACATACTGACAAAAAACTCACAGTACTCTGACTCCCTTATGAAGTAAGTTGACAACACACAAACAACCACAATTTGAAAACAAAAGTGACTTTGATAAATATAATACTAGAAGCAGAAATCGTGTACACTATCCATCACTCAGCCATAGTGCGGGACAGTAAAAAATGAGGTATTCAGCCATAAAAATGTTGACACGCCTACACAGTGATGAGAGAAAAGATGGTGTCTGCTTCATAGAAGAATTGTATATGACCCATATTGGCTCCCTTTCCTTTTACAAACTGCCCTCTTCATCCATACGAGTTCGTCGCCACGGTATAGAGTGCGCTGTTTATCTAGGGAGCTCGGTGGTGGTGTCGCGATCGGGGAAGTGAGGCATTGTCACGAGGAGTAGTGAGTTGGGCAGGTGATGCTTGGACAGCAACGTCCATCTCTCTCAGTGAGAAGATGCTCACATGGATGGTGAAACATACTCTTTCTGTGGTCAGGCTTTTTGTTAATGTAGAACTCACTCAAGTCTTCCTGAATTAATTTGCCAAGTGTTAAGATAGCTGTGCACGTTAGCTGATTAGAGGCCACGGAATTAAGTCCCCTCAGTGCTTGTTTGCCTAGAGTCAATTTTCACTCTGAGAAACCCACTTCTTGTCTGAAAGCGTAGATTGGACTTTTGCAATTGAGTAATTGAGTGCAATTGCTCTGGTCATGTAAGAGTCTCACTGCCCCACCTGTCTCATTCCCAGTACCTTTGTAAATCACAGAGGAGTCAAGTTAAGTTGCAAATTTATGCTTGGCAGTACTTCTGGAATTATTTTTCTCTTGTGCCTTCTCGTTTTGTGATACCCACAGTGCACGTGTACTGTAACACGTTTACTCAACTTCAGCCATCTTGCTGAGCAGTGTAGCTGCAGCAGTGTTGAGCATGCAGTGGTGGCCAGGACTCACACGTGCCTTTAGTCTGTTCCAGCAACACAGACAGTGTGGTACGTCACCATGTGGGACTCTTGGACTGTAGTGCCTTTCAGCCTGTGCTTCTAAATGCCGTGCTGGCCTGCACCATCTTCACTGAAGAAGCCACCACTTACCGAGTTATGTGCTCGTAATCTGTTAACTGTTTCATGTAACTCCTGTTCCCCTCATTCTTAAGGCCTAAGCGGTCAATCGAGGTTGCTGCTCACTAACTTACATAATTGTAATCTAGTCACTCTTTCATGTAACTGTTGTTTTACTCCTTCAAAGGGCCTAAGTGACCAGTTATTCTATGCCAGTTTGATACCCCTTGTTTTAAGAGTGTAATATGTTTTCAAATGTGGCAAAGTTTATTTTTTTAAATTAGTGTGGGAAGCTATTCCTATTGTAAACTGCTCATTCTTTTGATTTAGTAGTTTATTTAACGTTGCAGCCCCCCCCCCCCCGCCCCCTTCTTTTAATCAAGGGTTGCTAGCTTTGAGAATATCATGCTTCGTTGGCCACAATTAACTGTATTTTGTAGGCAGGGTGCCTAGATGCAAAGAGATTGTTTTTAGTTATTCCTTATTTTGTGAGGTCATTGCCCTTCTGGATTCTATTTACTGTGTTGGTGTTATCAGACAAACCTCGCAAGAGAAAAAGAATATAACCTGATGGCTTAAACCTTTAGCTTAAGAGATTACTCTCTGCCAAACATTCTGACTGCACATTGTTAACTGTGACTGATCTTGCGCAGGGTAGAATTTCTTGATACAGAACTTTTTTTTTTAATCAAAATAAAAGGAGGAAATACATGGGTATTACAGCCCCACTTGATTAAAAGAAAGGAGGGGGGCTGCCACATTAAATAAACTACTTAAACAGAAGAATGAACATTTTACAACATATTACCCTGTTAAAGCAAGGGATACCAAACTGGTGTAGAATAACTGGTCACGTAGGCCCTCAGAATGAGGAAAGCAGTGGTTATATGACAAAGTGGCTAGATTACAATTACAGCACCAGAATTTCTTTCTTGTTACTAATTGTAAATTCTAAACTTCAGGCTGTTGTGTCTTAGTTTTGTGGTTGTTTAAATGTTGAGCCAGAGTTCAAAGTTAAATCTCTTATTTCTAAATTGCGCAGATTCAAGTAGATTTTAAAATGATTGTTGAGGTAACCCAAGACTAACCGTATTTTGCTGAATTTCAATGTGCTTCAGAAACAAACCTCACTATTAATTTCAGTCACTATATTAACTTTCAATTTTCCGGTTTTATTAATTCTTTTGCTAAATTAAGTCAGAGTGTAGCGAAATTTATTACTTCTGACAAACTTTCAGTTTTCACACTACACGTGTCAACCTTCAGTTGCCATGCTTCTAGTGCTAATTATATGTGTAATAACCTTTCTTTTTCAGTTACTATAGTATTTGTCCATAGGACTGGTGACCGTAATTTCCCCCAAATCTCAAATATCTAATTACCGCTAGTTAATTGTTAATTTAACAGCCACACATTTACTTTCTTTATTAACTTTACCCCTTTTCAAAATTAATTTCCACCGGTTTCAGTTGCATTTTTCATTTCATTTAGTTGTAACCCTTTCCTCCCTCTTTACCGACAGATTAACTTTGGTGACGGTTGCTTTTCCCAAATTTCCATTAGGTGCACGCGGTTTAATTTTTCACTGTCATTAAGGTCGATAAGTGAGGTGGAGGTTACAAACTTTCCAAATGAAAATGTGCTCTGAACAGTGCTTGACGAGTTCTTTGCCTCAAAACCATGTGATTTCTATAGTGGTGGAATTGAAAAGGTACCCCAGCATTGGTGGACTGTTGTAAATAGTGAAGAAGAATATATTACATACTACGAATTTATGCACCAACTCAATATTTTTGGCACAGAAATAGGTGAAACATACAGCGACAAAACTGTATGACACACTGTGCATGGAAGTAAACTGTCTGACACGTAGCAGAGGAATGTTCAAATGTAGTTAAAAGTTATTTGTCCTTCTACACCATAGAGGAATTTTTGAATAAAAATAATTGTTAGTCACACATTCTCTCTCTCTCTCTCTCTCTCTCTCTCTCTCTCTCTCTCTCTCTCTCTCTCTCTCTCTCCCTCTCCCTCTCTCTCCGATATCATAACATTTGATTTGTCATGAGCATGATCTATGGTCTAAGTAACTAACTGAAGTCTGATGACTGTGGACTCAAGTACAAGGAAAGTATTACAGACAGAGGGCAGATTCCCACAGATCTGGGGCCTTGTACTCACTGGTGTTGGAAGGACTTGGAAGGGATGAGCCCGGCGAGTGTGAGGTCTTCCTCGCCCTCGCGGTACGCCTGCCACCAGTTGGGATCGTCCTGGCTGATAACGTGCAGCACGTCACCCTTCTGGAAGCTGATTCCCAGCTCCCTGCACGGGATGTACAGGTCTTCCTCGGGGTCGTAGTCGAAGTGTGCCTTCATATGGATCTGCCGCAAAAAACATCCAGTTGAGTGTGAGATACTCGAGCAGTCGTAGCTTGGAATACTTTTCTGCCAGTCTGGACTGACACAAAAATAAACCATTGGAGTTGCTGCTAATCTATCTTTGTGAAAAATATATTTTGATAATACCATCTCAAGAAAAACAAAATTTCTTCTTTCAATTGAAGATCAAAAAACAGTAAATTGTGTCTTTCTCCACACAAACCCTCAAAATACAAGGTGACTTTTGATGTAGTATGGAAATGTGTGCAGAAAAAACAAATTGCAGACTAAAATTTCTCTTCAAAACTTTGTTTAGCCAATGTTAAAGCCAGTAATTGTTGGTAAAGTTGTTTGTTTATTGGGTGTCCTCTGGAAACCACATCTGGTCAGAACAAGCAGCTGTCAGGAAGGGTGTGCACGAAGTCTTCATATGAGGGAAAGTATAACAATAGCAAAGCCGGGCGAGCCCAGAACACACACTGTGCGTCCTCAGCTTTTGCCCTTTTTCACTTGGTTCACAACAAGCTTTCTGTGTATTTTGCAACAAATGGTTCATGAAATATTTGAGATCAATTTACATATAAATTAGTTAGTTTTATGCTTTTTCAGCTTGTCATTTGTGAGTCACGGAGAAGTAATGATAGCTCTGTAGTTTCTGTGAACTATGGTGCTACCTTTGCAACGAAAAGTTCTTGACTAAATATAATGTGTGCGAGAAAAGTAATGAGACTGACAACACTGTGAACTATTTGTCAACACTGTGCTGTTCTACTTGTGTAGACCATTGTGTTCATCCCTTGTAAGTTTGAGCTCTGTAGAGCCCTCACGTGATTTTTGAGAGTGCCATCAGTGAAGTTGTGTTTTTGTTGATGTTAAAAAAACGGAACAGTAGAATTCAGAGCGATATTATGTCATCAACTTTTGTGTTAAACTTGGGGAGTCCACTGGTGTGATCTCTGGAGATTTGAAACTGGTCTACGGGGAACATTCCTTATCAAAAGCACAACTTTTTCATCCCCATAAATTGTACTCGGAATACATTGGAGATTAACCTCACTCGGGGACATGTTCAACTCCAAAAACTGACAAACACATTGTGCACGTGTGCTCTCTCATGAAACCGGACTGATATTTAACAGTAAGGACGACAGGTGACCTGTTAATTATAAAAAACTTTCACTATACATCAAATTTTGACCAAAGTCTTGCCTACACAAAAGCTTTGGTGCCTAAATGATACTGAAAAACCTCATGACTGAGAGGAATAACAGTGGAGAAAATGCCTATATTGATCACCTTGAGAGGATTTCCAATGACAACGAATGGCTCAATTGTGTGTTCACAGGTGAGAAGCCAGGTAAAATCCTGCAACAAAGTGGCAATGTGAGGAGTGACACTCCGAGACATCTCCTCGACTGGAAAAAGCCAGAATGAGCAAATCAAAGATCAAAACAATGCTGATTTGCTTTTTTCATAGCAGGGGTGCCATGCATAAAGCATTTGTTCCTGCAGGACAAACTGTGAACCAAATGTTTCACAAAGATGTCCTTGAAACAATCAGTAAACGGCTGAATTGCACATTGCAGACAAGTGGATGCTGCCCATCATGATAACACCCTATGTCATACAGCCACTTCCATCACAGAATTTTTGATCTTAAAGTCTTCCCTCTTGTTCCACAGCCCCCCCCCCCCCCCCCCACTTGCCCCATTCACCTAATCTAAGTCTTTGTGTGTGTTTTCTTTTCCCAAAAGGATGCCATTTTGAGACTCTGGAGAACATTCAAAAGAATCTGACTGACATGTACAAGCTTTAGCAGTTGAAGGCTTCCAGTGCTGCCACTGAGACTGGGAATGGCGATACCAGTGTTGTTATTTATCCAGTAAAAGGAACTCCAATAGAAAATGATACAAATAATGTCTTTGGAAAAGTTATTGATTGGTGTTCTGTGAACGGACTAGCTCTGAACTTCGAAAAAATACAGTGCATCCAACTTTCTACTGCAATGAGTACGGTTCCTTCAATAAATATAGCACATCAACTGAAGTCAGTCAGCCAAGGTAGAGTATACTAAGTTTTTGGGTGTACATATAGATGAGAATCTCCATTGGCAAACTCAGATTTTGGATCTCCTAAAGCAACTAGGTTCAGTAACTTCTGCAATCAGAATAACTGCCAAATTTGAGGATATAGAAATTACCAAGCTTACATACTTTGCATATTTTCACTCTTTGATGTCATACAGAATAGTATTTTGTGGTAACTCAACACTTAGTCAAAAAGTGCTCACCGCCCAAAAGATAATGGTAGAGTAATGTGAGGAGGCACAACATCTTGTAAGCATCTGTTTAAAAAATTAGGAATTCTTACAGCAGCCTCACAGTACATTTACTCAGTAATGAAATCTGAATGCATTTTGTGCCATTTAAAGGAATGAGGTAGGCAGTAAAAATTTTAAGCTAAAAAAAAGAAAAAAAACCTTGATTCATTTGTGCATTTCTTATGCAATTGACATATTACACACCATAACAGTTATTGTGAGACTGAGCAGTGCAATACATAACTAACTCTGCCAGCATATAGCTCATGAAGGACCTTCTTTGAAGGGGACAATGTTATTGTTTGAAGAAGATAAAAACTTTGGCAGTCTCATTACTCTTCTCAAACACCTCATATACAGGTAAGAATTCATAGAACAGTGTCAACTCAATGACAGACACTGCAATGCTAGCACAATGTAGCATTTATTTAATTTTTTTCATTCAGCATGTGTTGCAACTAATAAGAGGATTTCTTTTAAGCTATAGCCAAGTATAATAGGTATGTTTAACATGTAGTAATAAAAAAAGTAATTGAAAACAAATGGTGGAACTAATGATCCAAGTAACACTTTATATTTATTTTACACTGCCTATAAAGAACACGTAACATGTAATCAAGAAGTAAATCAATTTTTGACAATATAATGTAATTGGAGAGAGGAAAAAAATCTACTCAGTAAGTGGTGACAGGAGAACTCACATACAAAAACAAATTTTGTGTGTGCAAGCTTTCAGAGTCAGTGGCTCTGCCTTCCATCAGAAGAGTTCAGCGTGGAGGGAGGGGTGTGAAGGAAAATGACTGTAGAGGTTTAGGAAAAGGAGTAGGGTTTGACAGTCAGCCAGAACCCCAGGTCAGGGGAGTCTTACTGGATGGGATGGGAAGGAAAAACTGCCCACAAAAGGCAAAGGTCCCGAGTTCAAGTCTCGGTCCGGCACACAGTTTTAATCTGCCAGGAAGTTTCATGTCAGCACACACTCCGGGGCAGAGTGAAAATCTCATTCTAAAAACTGATTGTTGTGGACTGTACTGGACGAGATTTGAAAAAATCTCATCTGGTGTAGTCCCCAACAATCAGTCTTTCCTTTTCATCCTGTCTGGCAAGTCGACCCTGACCCAGGGTTCTTTCCCAAACTCTACCCCTTTTCCTAAACCTTTCCAGTCCTTTTCCTTCGGCCTTCTTCCTTCCCCCTTCAACTCTTCTGCCAGTAGAAGGAGCCACTGGCTCCAAAAGCTTGCATCTGTAAAAGCTTTTTTTATGTGTGTCCTCCCGCCACTGCTTGGTGCATACATTTTTTATGTATTCAGTTACAAGGGTCATTCAATAACTAATACCCACATTTTTTTCTCAGAACAAATTTATTGTTAAGAGTCAGAATTTGGTGACAATATACATCAACTTGTCTTGTCCATGTCCTATTTTTCTACGCAGTCACCATCACATTCTATGGCCATACACCTGTGTTGTGGAAGACCATGTATTCCCTGCTAGTAAAAGCTCTTGTCCTGTATGCATAGCCATGTTTCTATGGCATGACTGCCATTCTCATTCATCTTCAAACAGTAGAGCCAGTTGTCAAGTTGTGATGTGTCGGTTGGCACAAATAATGGCGCTGCCTGATTCAGCATGTCTGGAGCAGTGGCTGTGGCAGGACATCCCGAGCATGGCTGATCATGGAGCTCTGTTTCTGCATTTTCTGAGACTGTAAGTTTCTTTACCCATTGCCCAACTGTATTTCTGTCAACTGCAGCATTGCCATACACTACACACAGATGTTTATGGATGTTCACCATGGTTTCATTCTCTGCAGACAAGAATTCAATAACAGCACACTGCTTGTAATGTGAGTCATATGTAGTCACCATTTTGACACTGTGCTATCGCTCTGTCATCTGCCAGAACCATTCAAAACTTCACTGGTGCACAGAACAAACACAAAATGTGAAGCACCAACAAGGACGTTTGTCTAAGTATATTAACGGCTTTTTAAAAAAAATGTGGGCTGTTATTTATTGAAACCTTCATACATTGTTACAAGTAATCAGTATTTTCAAGAAATTGTTGAAAATTTATTAAAGGTGTTTCACATTAAACTTTATTATTCAGCATCTGATTCTGATTGTAATAGGGCAGTTACTTTTTTTGCCCAAATCAATGTGCTAGTAATGAAACTGTAATTAAAAAGTTTTTGTCTCCCAAAATTTCTTGGGCAAATATAAGATTATAAATATGGTCACTGCATGTCAATTCTACGACATTCCCTGTCTAGCTTTTGATCTGTGAAGATATTTGGCCAGTCACTCTCTGATTAACTTAGTTCCTGAAGGATACTGTCTTCTCCCCTGTAAAACTTGGGTTGTGAACAGCTGATCTGATGTTGATGAATGACAGAAAAATTGAAGAAATATATTTCAATCATTACATGAAAAGCCTAGCCTTAATTAAGGAGTGGGAAGCAAGAGAGAAAAATGAGTAAAACATAGTACATACTTATGCATAAAGTGAACTTGCTTTGTTTGATGCTTAACTTTCTAGGAACTTCTTGATACAAGAACAGCTATTAATGTGCTATTAGCAGTTTTTATTTAAAGTAAAAAAGCAACTTTTGTGACACTAAATACATGCATTGTGCCAAATTGGTTTATAGATAAATAAAGAACAAGAGCTCTAGATAAATAAAGAGCAAGAGCACTATTACCAGTAGAGCTCAGCCTCGAGCACTTACAATGGTGGTCTCCCGTGGTGGTGGCGGAGGCTGGTTGCTGCTGCCAACCACGAGAAAGGACAGCGTGCCTGTCATGCCGGCAAGGATGTCACACACCTCGTTCACGGACTTCCCACGCATCTCGATGCCATTCACCTCGAGGATCTCGTCGCCCTCGCGGAGCAGGCCAGACTTCTCTGCTGCCCCTCCCCGCACTATCCGCCCAATGATGACAGCTTCTCCTTCGTTTCTCACTGTGGCACCCTGGAACCAAAATAGGGCTGTTACTCCCAGCAATTGTCAGCACTGTTGTTGTTGTTGTTTTCATTCTGAAGACAACTTTGATGCAGCTTTCCATGCTATTGTATACTTTGCAGATCTCTTCATTCCTACATAAACTATGCCCATTTAAAAATGCTTACTGTATTCAAGCACTGGTCCTCCTCTGCAAACTTTACCTCTGATGCTTCTCTCGCCTATCAAACTGACCATCCCTTTCTGCTGCATTGGAAGCCTCCATCGAATGGCTGTCAGTCAACTTTGTGGAGGATGTACGAAGAGTCAATGTGCAACAGGGTCGGTCACGATATGTGGATGAGGATGTTTTGTGGGTGATAAAGTTGGTGATGTAGTGATAATTAACGGAACATTGATAAAGAAAGATATCATAGGATACTGATCAACAATTTAGTTCCATCTGGCAAGAGACTTATTGGTCATGGGTTTCTTCTTCAGTAGGACAATGTACAGAGGGTACGTCAACAGAAAAGGAAAATGGGCAGAAATGGAGAATATCATTTGGCTGAGTTATTCATTTGACTTAAATCCTGCTGAACTTTTATGGGATAAACTTGACACAGAGGTCAGAAAACTGACAAGTACAGAATAATTTACAGGGATGTTGGACTGCAAGATCTGCAAAAGCACTACAAAATCTTACCTCCAGAATGCTAACACTTTGTGCAGCTGTTCTGAGGGAAAACAGCAAATACTTTGAAGAAGCTACACTCTAAACCATACATGTTGTATTTAATGACAGAGAGAGAAAATATTTTTTGTTGTTAGTCCATCTAGCTTGTAGGTTGAAATAATGTATATAGCGTTTACCATAGGTGATCAAAAACTTTTGACCAGGAGTGTATAACTAATTTTACCTTCCTCCATTTATTCTTCAAATGAAGGGGCAGAATTGGTTGTGTGAGTTCCTGCATCTCTGTGGAATCCAGACTGATCTGTATGCAGGTTGGTTTCTACTATACTGCCCCTCTCTGGGAACCATATGGTAGTCTGGCCTCTCCACAGATGCTCCTCCAATGAGGCCACATCTAGAGTGTGGCTATTCATGTTGTTGAGGCATGCCAGCTATCCCACTAGGGCAGGGTGCATGGTTTGTGGGGAAGGGGGACACCATTCTTACTGTTACAAAAACTATAATTTCTGCAGCACATTTTAATCTACTGTTAATGTAAAGTTCTTGCTTAATAGGCCTACTATTTATTATTTTCCCCTTTACACAATACTTTATAAAATGCCACTTGATACATTCCTGATATAAACAATGTGTCATGTTGTGTGTTTACAGCCTAACGTTGTTAAATACTGAAAGCAAAAATGTAGATTGACATACTGAGAATAAACAGGTTTAAACACCTTTATTGTTCAATTACACTCTTGGCGATGAATCCTGAAACAGAGTAACAACCGTGAAATATATTACAAGGCTGAAAAAAAAAAAAAAAAATATTGACCGTACAAAAAGCAGGGCAGCATAAATGGTCACAGATTTGTACGACTTACAGAAACACTGGAAAACTTGAAGTGGCAAATGCCTGAAAATAGATGCAACTATCCAGTAAAAACTTTGTCACAAGTCTTCAACTAGCAGTATCAGGAACACTGTACAACTACCTATGTATTACTCATGTAAGGACTGCAGAGACAAGATAATACTACAAGAGGCATGCAAGACTTTTTTTCTGGCAGCAGGTTGGTTTTGTTCAGGACTCCAACACACCATGTCATTCCCCACCCTTTTGGTTACAAAACCCTATCTTTCAATTCTGTCACATCACCTTTTCCATTCCAGATTGGCAGTGTGACACTAGTTGTCCGGACTGCTGGGACTATAATCCCATCAGCAGTTCTGATAAAGAGGCTAGTAAGAATTGTGGCACCTTCTGGCCTAGGATCTTCATTACTTGACGTGTTATGTAATCAGGGCCAGTAATTTTCATATTCTTGATCTTCTTGACCACTTCCTTGACTTCCTGCAAGGTAACTGGTAATACAGGTCCATCAATGGGATCGACACTCAGTATTGAAGGAAGTTCAAATTCCTCATTGATGGTTTTGGATATAATAACTCCATGTTGAGAGGGTGCCGAAGGAGTCAACCGTCTTTGTCCTCGATGTGGGTGGCTCGGAGGCATGCTTCGGCTAAGCAACAAATTTTATTTATTCCTTCAAGTGTGTCTAGTTCATCATTCAGACAGTCGTAATAAGAAGATTTGTCTGCTGTAACTGCTGTCTTGGCAGCTGCTCTCTAGCTACATTATTCTGTGACTTATTTTCAAACGTTAACGGATTTTTGAGTCACCCTCTAGTACATCTTAAGACCATTTACATAGCACCATATTGCAAAGAGCTTCATGCATGTTTATACTATCAACTCCAAAATCAATCTGAAGCAATTAGCACTGGGGAACAGTGATGTAGGACATGCTATTTTTACTTGAACCTCTCAGAACATTAATTTAGCCAATTCCGTGTTAGTGTGCCTTCAGATTTGTGTTCGGTTTCAGATTTAATTTATTAAGTACTTTTTGACAACATGTATTTCTTTCAAGACTTACGAATCACAGTCGTAGATAATAATTACAAAAGGCTGACTGTAAACTTCATGCCCTACCAGGATGTTGGTTACATATTGATAGGCTGATCAGACATCTTGAGTTTGCCAGGACAGTCCCAGTTTTCACATAACTGTCCCAAGAAAATCATTTGGGATACACAATTGTCCTGGTTTTTAATCGAGAAATGAAATGATTTGCAATAATATTTTCATTTGGTTAAATAGTTGTTAAAATTGAGTTTCTTAGAAGGAGAACATTATAGACATGTGTATTTTCACAGTACCCCCTATAGGCCTACCGCATTTGGTTTAACTCATATTACGCTTTAAGAAAGAGTAAGAGAAATGTCGAAAAGAAAAGCAGGATTACCTACCTACACCTCTAAGATTAGATTGGATTAGATTCAGTTCTCACATCACAGACCCAAAAATGAGATGATTCTCTTGGGTGTAAAAAATGTCAGAAAGTATAACACAAAACAGACAGAATGTTTGAATACAGTACTCACTTCCCTGATGATTTGTCAGGAGGTTGTCAGGTATGTAAATACATTATAGCAAACTGGAAATGCTAATATTTATAGGATGAATACACTGTCAGAATGAAACATAGTTTTGCACTTTTAATAAATTTACCATATAAAAAACACTAAATCTTGACTGTTGTGACCAATTCTGTCAAAACTGAAATCTATCAGACATTTTTACTTAAGCTGGTCTAACAGTTCTATAGAGCAGAAGGTGTTGCCTATCAAAAAAATATTCTTTAAATTGTGTTTCATCTGAAACCAAGTTTTTAATGGTTGCTGGCAATTTTTTGAAAATTTGGGTTCCTGAATACTGGACCTGTTTCTCAACCAATGTAGGCAACTTTAGATCTTTATGTAGACTGTTCTTATTCCTAGCACTGATCTATGTATTCAGCTATTGGCTGGAAATAGACATATTATTTGCAATTAAGGAATAAATGCTCTGAGAAGCAGTGGCTAAAACACTCAGTTCCTTGAACATGTTTCTTCATGATGTTCTAGAATTTACACAACAAATGAATCTTATTACACACTTTTGCACTCTAAAAACGTTTGCTTGCTTTGATGAGTTACCTCAAAATATGATCCCATATGATATAATAGGATGAAAGTAAACAAAGTAAGCAAGTTTTTTTATATTTATGTCTTACATCTGACATCATTCACATTGTAAATACAGACTTGTTTAGGTGATTCAGCAATTCTGTGGTACACTTTCCTACCTGAATTTATTGTAGAGTTGTAATCCCATAAATTTAATATGTCAACCTCTTCTACCTGCATGTCTTCATATGTTATACACATGCTGGAACGAAATCTCTTACAGCTTCTGAACTGCATATAGTTGGTCTTTTCGAAGTTAATGACAGTGAATTAGCTTCAAACCAATTATTAATGTCAGCAAACATTTGATTAGCAACCATTTCTAAATCTGTAATTGGTTTGACATTTACTGCAATGTTTGTATCATCTGCAAATGAAACAAACTTAGCATCTGGCAATGTAACAGGTGAGAGGTCATTAATCTACATAAGAAAAAGCAACAGACCCAAGATAGGACCTTGAGGAACACAATATGGAATCAATTCCTATCAGATAAAGACTGGTTGATAATTCCACAGGTATTTCACAATTACACCCTTTGTTCCTGTTAGCTAGATAAAGCTCAAACCATATTGCAGTACTGCCAGTGATATCATAAAATTCTAATTTACTTCTGAAGGAGAATTCAGTGAGACACACAGTCTAAGGCTTTTGACAGGTCACACAAATTGCCAGTAGCCTCTAATTTGTTATCCAATGAATTAAGTTCATTCTCACTGTATGTGTAAAAAGCATTCCCTTTGTCAGAACCTTTAAGGAAACCAAACTGTGACTTGGACAATATATTGTTTGCAGTCAGATGCTTAAGAAGACACTTTAACACAGCCTTTCCAAATGTTTTTGAAGGCAATGGAAAAAGTGAAACTGGTCGATAGTTGATGGTATCTCTTTATCCCCCTTCTCATAAAGAGGCTTAACTTCAGCATGTTTTAACCAATCTGAAAATGATCATTGATATGAGACTGATTTCACAATTACTTAAGGTAGAACTCAACTCACGAGAACACTCTTTGTTAACTTAATTGATTTGTTATCGTAACCACCAGAATACTTTGATTTTAAGGATTTTACCCATGGACAATACTTCTTTGAGAGAAGTAACTGTCACTCCCGTCTTACTGAAGTCATTTGCAGAGACTGGTCTCAGATATTCCATTACACTGTTTACTGAACCTGATAATACCAAGCTGTCAGTAACAGAAGCAAAGTACTTGTTTAAGAGGTTTGCAACACTAGATGCACTTGTTACCAGTGTCTTGTTTATTTTTAGAGCTATCTGTTCCTCTTCCTTTCTAGTCCCACCTGTCTCTGTCTTCACTATATCCCCTACAGTTTTTTATTTTGTTGCCTGGTGGAATCATTTTTTTCTCATAATAAAGCTGCTTAGATTTATATTATTTGCTTCAATATTTGGCAGTATTCTTTGCAATGCTTTACAAAGCACAGCTGTTCCTACGTAGTTGATGCAGTTTTCTTTTTGTTCCACATGATACCTTTATTCCTTGTGTAATCCATGGTTTATTTTTAGACTTCTGTTTGATCTTAGTTACATTTAGGGGGAAAAATTTTTAAAGTCACAAAGTTACTTTATTAACAAATGCTTTGCATTTTCCATTTGAGTCAGAAATACTGTAAACATCTATACAGTTTAAGTCTTTGATCAATCTCCTAAAATTCTCAATTTTTGAGTGATTAATTACCCTCCTCTGTTCAGATTTAATAGATTTTACATCCTGACACTGTTTTCAACTTTAACATAAGATACTGCATGTTATGATTGGATAACCCATTTACTATTGGTTTGGTGATATTTGTCTACAAAGATATTATCAATAGCAGTCTTAGAGCATTTATATACTGCAGTTGCAAAGTTTGCAGTGGGAATGAAATTGAATGATAGTGTTACTGATTGCAATAACTGTCCACTGACAGAGGTTTTCAATAAATCCACATTAAAATCATCAGCAACCACTACCCCCCCCCCCCTTTTTTTTTAACTGTGGGGTTGGACAACAGAGCTTCCAGATTTTTTATGAAGAGGCTAAAGCTTCCTGAAGATGCTCTGTACATACTTACAATTATAAGGGACTTCTTATGAAATATTTCTTCTGTTACACAAGCTTATAAGTGCTGCTCTGAGCAAATTTCGTTAATGTCAATATTCTTGAAATTAAAACAGTTTCTGACAAATGTGGCACCGCCTCCTTTCTACATATTTTCTCTACAGAAGTAAGAGGCTAACTTAAATCCTGTAACATTTAATGTATTTATAGCAATCGCCACATGGTGTTCAGAGAGGCAGATTATGCCAAGTAGTTTGCTCAACACTAATTCTTCAACATGAATAAGCAACCCATTATGCATACCCCTCAATACTTGTATATTCTGTCAATTTCTGGACATCTTCACTGCTTTATCAATGGGAATGTAACTTTCATCCTGTCTCTGAACATCTTTCGTTTCTGCCTTTCCTACCCTAAAAAACTGCTTTTCTGTCACTTGTAATCACTGATACTTTACCACACGTGATAGTTTGCCTTTCCCTTCCCTTTCCTTGCCATGTCTTATATGATCCCACCTATTGATAGTCAACAGGAACCACACCCATATAAGACCCCATACCTGATCCAAGGAGCCGTTCTACCTCTTAATTAACTCTGCTAATAGAGGAGTTTAAATGAGGCAAGTTACGGCCCCTCAGAACAGATACAAGCCCAACACCAGTACGTCTCATTGCTGAAGCTATCTTGTTGACCTTCCACTTTACGATCCTTGAGACAAGCGAAATGAAAAGGCATGAAGTAGCTTCACTTAAACCAATTAATCCTAGTGGGACTGCAGCCACAAGAAGGTTAATTTTGTGAAGACTGCAAGCAATGCATTGTGTATTAGAAGCGCTTATTGATTACTGTTAGGTTTGTATGCACATTTGCCCTAACTGTCTGCAGTCAAACAAGAACTTAAATTTTTCTATGAAATGTATAATTTGTATCTGATTATGGAATAGTAACATTCCGCAATTCATAGGATTAACAAATTGTACCTGATATGTGGTAAGTAACTAAACACTGCAGAAAATATATCCAGGCTATTACAATAAAAAGTATGTATCAGTGTCTTATTTCTGAAGACAAGGGTTTTACTTGTGTAATGTACCTACAGATACCTTTCCATTTCACAACATGAAGATATATACTTCCTATTGGTTTTTCGTATCCTGCATCATCATAGGCCTATTATCGATTTCAAAATATAAGCTAAACATAAGTGTAGTAATGAAGTTAGGTATAGAGTATAAACATAAGTGTCCCAGGTTTCTCTCTTTGAAATCTGATAAACCTACTTTAACTGAGCCATGGTTCCATCAGATCAGATCAGTAGGCAACTGCGAACATTTTTTCATGAAGGTATTGACTGTCTTGTCTTGCAGTGGAATAAATGTGTTAACAAATATGATGATTAATTTTCAAATAATGGACTGTTTACTTACTCTTTCTTCCATCTGCCTCATTTCCATTTTACTGCTCCTTATACATGTACCTGACCCATGAATCCGTAATTTGATTTGATATTTCATCAGCAGTGATAATCTGTGCTTTGAATTTAGTTGTATTGGTATCTAGCATGCCCTTTCTTTGCACGTTGTATCTAATGGTTGGCTCACCTATGGCAATGTGAGTATGAATGGCTCTGGAAAATTCTACCATTGATAATACGAACAGTGACGGGTCACTCTCAGGTAAGCTACGGCTGACAGACTCACCAACGGCTCGTTGGTCTTCTCGATGCTGACGATGCGGATGTTGCCCTCGTGCCTGGGAGGCGGTGAGCCCCGCCCCGAGCCGGGCACTCCCCCTCCACCACCCGCACTGTGCGTGGGTGAGGGTGCCGGAGAACGTGGCTCGGTGGTGGCGACGACCGCGTCGTGGGCTACCAACAGCGCGTCCAGCTCGTAACGGGAGAGCAGGTCACACAATTCTGCCGCCTCAGGCAGCTTGCATGGCCGCAGCACCTCCAGGCACTGCAAGAAGTGCAAACACTCACAATCTTGTTTATGCTCTACACAACCTCTCTGGGATTTATCTAGCCAATTGAAAGATTCCAATGTTTCAGTTTATTTGGAGACACTACATTGTTCATACCAAGGCTGACGATGGAAGCAAGACTGAAGAAACAACAAGGCACGTTCATAGGATATATTGATCCGGAAAAAGCGTTTGGTAATGTAGAATGATGCAGAATATTTGAAATTTTGAGAATATAGAGGCAAGCCGTAAGGAAAGACATGTAATACACAATATGTACACAGATCAGCCAAAAGATTGAGCAAGGCACCCAAGTTAAACGTACACCGATCCGAGCAATAGCAGCAACACTTCACGAGAAGTGACTGCTAGTCATCCACAGTGTACGTGGTGTCAGTGAGCATGTTGCCCACATGTAGAATGGGAAAGGTGCACGATCTATCAGACTTCGACCAAGGGCAGATTGTGGTGGCAAGAGGCTTGGCATAAGCATTTCAAAAACTGCACAACTTGTCAAGTGTTTGTGGAGTGCTATGGCGAGTCTCTGCACTACGTGGTGAAACCGTGTTCCGAAGCAATGAAGCAGTGGGGTTGTTTGATATCATAGAGTGGACAGATTGGTAAAACAGGACAGGCAATGAACTGTGACAGAACTAATGTCAGACTTTGACGCGGTGCACCGGACGCGGTGCACCGGACGCGGTGCACCGGACACAACATCAACAAGTACAACTGAAATGGGCACGAGACCATTGGCACTGGACATTAGTGCAGTGGCAGAGTGTTGCACGGTCTGACAAATTCCAATATCTTCTTGACCATGCTGATGGGAGGGCGCGATTCCATCGTCTTCCAGAGAAAGACACCTGTACTGCGGGTAGGAGATGAGCTGGCCGCAGCTCCGTTATGTTCCGGGGAACATTCACATGAGTATCCGTGGTTCCAGCGGAGCTCATTGAAGGCTCTGTGATGGCCAAGGAGTATCACACACTCACTGCACACCATGTGTATACCTTCATGTTTCACGATAGCAGTGCAATTTTGAGCCAGATATTGCACGATGTCACGAGGCCATGAGTGTGATGGAGTGGTTTGAGGAGCACAGTGCCGAGTTCCAACTGATGTTCTGCACCTCCAACTTACCAGATATGAATCTGATTGAATACATCTGGGATTTGGTTGAATAGGATGTCAGAGCTCACTGCCCCCTCCCCGGAATTTGTGGGAATTAGGTGACTTGTGTCTGCAGATGTGGTGCCATCCCCATCCACTGTATTTATCGGACCTAGCCCCAGCAGACTTTTTCCTGTTTCCAAAGGTGAAAAACACCTTGAAAGGACGTCGTTCCCAAACCATAGAGGAGATACTGGACAATGCAACGAGCAACCTGCGCGCCATCCCACAAAATGTATTCCACGGGGCGTTCCAAAGCTGCAAGAAATGATGGAAACGGTATGCGGCCAGCACAGGGGACTATTCTGAAGGGGGTAGTGCTTAAAACATCGAACAATAAGCAATAAAGCTGATACAGCAAACGCTTGGTTTCTTTTTGAACACAACTCATATACGCCTATTATGATTTGGCAGTGTATAGCACTTGTGAATTTGTATAGGGTGTTTCAAAAAGGATATAACAAATTTTAAAATTCATATACCTTTATTGAAAGAAGATACAGAGCTTGGTTTAGTGTTATTTTGTTACCTTCAACTAAAGATGCTACAAATGGCTTATCCTCCATAGACCCCATCGGAAGTCAGTGTCTTCCCAAACTCGCTGTAGCACTGCAGGTGTAACTCTCTAAGTGACGGCATAAATTCTTGCTCTACGTACAGGTAGAGAAGCTGGCACAGGAGGTACAAAAACGATATCCTCGATGAATCCCCATATCGAGTGGTGTCAGGTTGCAATTGGCGCAACACATCCAATCCATTGACCTGGAAAGCAATGACTGACAAAATCCCGGACATCGGTCAGGTAGTGGAATGGTGCACCACCTTGCATGAAATAAACATTTCGTTCTCAGTCATCCTCATCGATCTGTGGTATCAAAAATTGTTGTAACATATCCAGGTACACTATCCTGTTGATGGTTCTCTCGCGGAAAAAAGAGGTTGTACACTTTGTTCTTGCACAAATCACAAAAAAAAACATTCTGTTTAGGGCTATCACAAACATGGTGCAATGTTTGATGAGGATTTTCACTGCCTGAAATCCTACTGCTCTATGTCTTAACCTTGCCACTTAAGTGACAAGTGAGAAAAGATGATTTTGTCCAAGAAATGTTCATCCTCATGTAATCGATTTTAACATATCTGCGCCGAAGTTTTTCCGAGCAATTTTATCAGTGTCTTATTATTTGTACAATAGTCAATCTGTACGGTTTCAAACGCAAACAGTTTCTCAATACATGCCAAACAGTTGTATGTGGGATCTGCAGTTCGCGAGATGCATGCTGGGCCGATTTCGCAGGGCTGTTGACAAAACGTTGTCTCACTCACACGACGATGTCGTGAGATGTGGTTGGATGACCTGATGTTTCCCCATGTCTTACTGAGCACCCTGTTCCCACAAAACATTTACGTCACTTATAAATTACAGGCCTACTAGGAGGATCTTTAGCATACTCGGTACGGAAATTACGCTGAACTGTTGTCGCCGAGTTCGATTCTCCAAACCAAAACAGACAGCTGGCACGCTCGGGTCCGGTGAAGACAGCCATCTTTAACGCAACTGCCTCTAGCGCTCCTCGCGGTGCGATCCGGGACTAGCGAACTACGCGAGACAAAACTTTAAGTGGATAAAATGTTCTCGGGTTTCCGACCGCGTCAATTGCTCAAAACTACACGAGCTTTCGGCCAAGCACTCCTTGGCCATTGTCAAGTGTTATGACTGCCAGTGGGCTTTGGGTGTGCCCTTATATTACGCTAGCTGTGACGTCACTGGTGCCCGTGACATTGCCATATACGGGCACGTTTTGAGTTGGCGTTGGATGTGCCCTCTTCAACCGCGCGATCGCTGGATCCCATGCAGCGCTGAGCTGCAAGCCACCGTCTCTATTCAGAGTAATTTTTATTTCAATAGCTTCCTTTATTAAACTGTCCCAGAAGCTGTTAGTGCGAGCCACGACAGAGGTATCGTCAAATTTTATGTGGTTCAGCTAACGCAGATTTCTCTGGATAGTGTAGGCAATAATACCTCTGATGACAGTCATAACACTTGACAATGGTCAAGGACTGCTTGGCTGAAAGCTCGTGTAGTTTTGACTCAGTTGGAAACCCGAGGGCATTTTATTCAACGTTATCTCTGCAAGACTCTGCACTCGTACAAAACTTCATGTTTTCCGTATAAATAGACACAACAATAACTTCTGTAGAAACTATGAATTAATTTATATGAATTTTCAAGGTTGTACAGTCCTTTTTTAAACACCCTGTACTGACCATCAATTTAAATCTACGAGACCCTACCCAACATTTTTGGGAATTTGAATATTGCACCCAAACAATCGACAGTACAGACTCATGGAGACCCAGAGAGAGAGAGAGAGAGAGGAGGCCAGAGCAGAGGGCCGACGGCCGATACTTACGTCCCTGGAGAGGGCGTGCGCGTTGTCGGCGGCGGGCGGCCGGCAGAGCCCCCTGGCGGCGGCGCGCTGCACCCTGTTGTGGACGGCGAGCGCGCGGCCGAACTGCGGGCTCAGCAGCAGAGTCTGCACGGCTGCCACCTGGGCGCCCAGCGCAGAGCCCGACCCCACGCCGTCGGCGGCGCTCTTCTTCAGCAGCAGCTGCAGCCGCTGCAGCGACGCCACCAGCTCCCCGTACCCTGCCGAGCACACCACCGACCGGTAAGGCGACGAAAGCCACTCCCGAGGACCAGATTCACTTTCTTGTCTGACGAACTGGCGTCCACACACGCCTTTCTTCAGGTCGCCAAAGATCGGTGAAAGATCCGCACTGTACTGTAGAGTCACGGAATGGTAAAGAGTTGGAAACGTGGAATATTGTCGAAGTTTCGCTGCCTATGCCGAGAGCCGGAGGCAGTAGGTTAACCAAGAAGTAAGAGGATTGCACATGTATCGGAAAGTGTCGTCACGCAGGGGCAATGGCCTGGTTACGCACAACAGGCGAGAGAGAATTGCTTAGCACGGAGACTTTTGTAGAGTGCAAGACAGAGGTATAGCGTCAGCTGTACTGCATTTCACAACTTCGCGTAAGTCTGCCGCAACAACACGTAACTCTGCCGCAATAACACCTGAGGGGCGAGTACGACAGATAAATCAGCAGTATAAGTGGAACGAATGCAATCATTACAAACGAGCATGACGTCAGGACGTCGCTCGTGCTTCCTTTAAATACGCCAGCTTTGATAGCAACAGGGCACTCGCAGTGAGACTTGCAGTTAGATGTGTACTGGGGCGCTGCGTAGCGCTCAGCTCGGTGATCGACATGTTAATATTTATTAAGGAGATGTTGCAGTAAGGGCGGCCCATCCGGCAGCAGACGTGAGGGGACAGTACCAGCTCTGGTCCCCTCTGCTGCCGCTGTCAATCGTCGACCCAGGATTAGCAGACATCGCGGCAGACTCGCTCGCCCCCAATGCTGACCACATCAGTGAGCCGTCGTCAAGATAGTGTGGGGCGTAGGCCCTGTGCATCCGCCGTCACAACCTGGTGAGCCAACGATGCTGGGGGACTGCAGCCCATTCCGCACGTCTACCACGACCGTGCCATCAGGAGGAGCAGGGAAGAAGACGAGGTGGGATAGAGTACACTCCGCACTACGAGAACGCCTCCCGTGCCGACAGCGCCGGGACTCCAACCCGAGTCTCCCACCTGCAGCGGCCTGCTGTCCCCTGCCGAGGCGGCCGGCCAGCCGAGCACCACCAGCCACGCGTGGCCCAAGTAAGGGCGTTCCATCGCTACGTCACAGCACGCGGCGATGAGCTAGCAAGACTGGTGCGGCCCGGAGCTGGTGTCAAAGCTCCGAGCCAGCGAGGACTCAGGGAAGGTCGTAGATATCACCGAGCTCAGCCAGCCTGCGTTACGCGGGCCACATTTTACTCGGCAGGAAAAAGGTGTCACGAATTAATAATGCTTCCTTGGCGTTTCTGACGCGCCCACAGTCGTTCCCTAGCATCCTGACAACTGGAGAGGTCACCGCTCGGCCTCCCGTCCACCGTAGGCGACCGGGACCACCGGGGCGCCTACAGTACAGATGATGTTGCAGCATTACCCGATCAGATCGCTGAAGCGAAGCCTTAGTGTGCGTGGGCGTTATCGTGGGATGGGACGATTCTGTCCGACAGCATTCGCAGTTGTTTCAGTTCCACGGTACATCGCAGTTTCTGCAAAGTGTCTTTGTGGCGTCACACATCGACAGCAGTTCCGCCTTCGTGGAAATCGACGAGTGGAGGGCATTGTGACTTAACTGAGACTTGTGATGCGGGATGTTTCTACTGCTGGCTTTACCACTTGCCATCCGGCTGTAAGAACACTGTCGGCCGGAATCGTCCAGCTAACGTCGCCTGCTCCGTGAGGCTGTTTGTAAGAAGGTACCGACGTCAGGAGACTACATCTCACTGCAGGAGGAGCTGCAGAGGATTGTTGAATGGGGCAGGGACTGACAGATGACGCTGGTTGCTTGGTTGGATGCTTAAAGGGACCAACCTACAGTGTCATCAGTCCCTTTGTCCTCGAACAGACAGGTCTGTACGACTGTAGACCAGAGAGAGCCTACCCTCACACTGCCAATCGAACAAAGACAACTCTTCACACAACCTTCCAGACAGCCGTAATTTTCACCGTGTGATTTTCTTACGTTTACAACTTAATGAAAGACGTGCGTGGGTGTCGATTTCAATCGGACGAAGAAGTGCGAGAATCAGAATGGTTGTGGGTCAGTGAGCAGCTGACAAAATTCTACGAAACAAAAGTTTATCATCTCATCTCCTAGTGGAATAAATGTCTTAACGCTTGTGCTGATTACTTTTGAGTAGAATCATTCCATGGTCCCAGAGTGGAGTGTGTTCAGTTTTCATTTGACTGCATTTTATAGCAACATTTTACCGTAGATCACTGGAGCATTGTAGGGTACCTAATGACTGGAAAAAAGCGCAGGCCATGCGCGCTTTCAAGAAGAGTCGTAGGACAAATGCACATAATTATGGGTCTATATCGTTGATGTCAATCAGTTGTAGAAATACGGAACACGTTTCCTGATCATGTATTAAGACGTTTTTGGTGAACAAAAATCTCCTCTAAAAATCAACACGGATGCTGCAAACAGAGATCTTGCAAAACTCAGCTTACTCTGTCTCTCCATAAGATTCACAGCACTGTTGACATTGAAACTCGGGTTGGTGACATGTTATCTGACGTACCAGACTTGTGACAGGATTCTAGGCTTCCTTGCAGTCAGTACACAACACGATGCTCTTAACAGAACAAAATCAGAAGATGTGAAGGTAATTTCAAGAGTACGTCAAGAAAGAGTGAAAGGATCATTAAAGTTTATAATTTGTTTTAATGATTAATGGATAATGTCAGATGCTCTACGAGGCTGTTTGCAGCCACTTACAAGAGACTCCCTTGGGAAGACTAGCAAAACAGACGTGGCAAGTCTAACAGACCAAGCGAGAGAGGGGGAACAAGAGTGAGAGGTTTGAGCAGGTAGGATGAGGACTTTGCTGAACCACCAAGCTCAGACGGCTGCAGCCTTCTGGGCAGAAGAGGCAACAGAGTGTTCTGCCAACACCTCAATGGGCCAATAACCCTCCAGCTCTCCCTTAAGGGGAGTTGTAGAACCCTGCTTCATGAATAAAACATGAAACTATGTCAGCCACTGGGGCATCATCTCCTATCACCAGCGGTAGTGAGTCAGGGGGTTAAGAGTCTACCACATGGCTGCTATGTTGGGGTAGTCCAGCAAATTGTGGACGACTATGAAATGGGAGCCACAATAACAGTACCTTGGGTCCTCACTATAAAGGAGATGACTATGAGTCAGCTACATACGGCCAATGCAGAGACGAAGAAGGACAGTAGAGTCCTTGAGAGGCCTGCATGGAGGACCTCCACAGATTCATAGTCTCCTTTATCACCCATGATTGGTTTGGTGAAGTCAATGTGAGCCATTCCATATTCTAGGCACCTAAAACTTGACAGCATAATACCGATTGAAGGTCTGTTTCTGGAATTCCAATCTCAAGGGTTGGGTTACTGGTAGCCAGTTTGGCCAGGCTATCATTGAGTTTAGTTCCCACGATTTTGACATGGCATCCGAAACCGGCGGTCTTCCACTCCGTTCTTCATCGTGAACTTTCGTGCGACCCTCAGCAAAAGCCCTGCACCATTTGCGAACGTGCTGAACGGAGAAGCACTCTTCACCGTAAACCTCAGTCGCTTGCCGATGAATCTTCACGGCCGGTAACTTCCTTGCGTGGAGAAACCGGATTACTCCTCGAGCCTCGCACTTGGCTGGAGCGGCGATCACCTCTGACGGCTGCCAAGCCAACACTGAGCGACGTAGCGAGTCACGGAGGAGCCGGCTCCAGAGGGGGGAACCACTGCGCACGGATTTAGCCTGGCAGCTTCCCTCGAGGCTGCAGCTCATTCGGAACCTTACTTCTGGTACAACCCTCCCATGTTTCTTTAATGAAAAGCTGTACAATACGTCAGAAGTGGAAACTCGAGGCCCTATCATAAACCAGGTGCAAGCAGGGTCAGCGGTAAGAAAACCATCCGATGGAGAGGCAGAGGGTCAAAGGGACAGTGGAAGTATAAACATGCCGAAGTAATGTTGCAAAAACTTGGGGCCCTGCAGTAGCCAGGTGGGTACTCCCAAAAGAGTTATGAGTCCCCTGGGAGGAGGTCACTGAACGCAAGTAAATGTAACATTTTGCACGTTCATAGGAAAAGAAATCCAGTGCTTACAATTCTGGTGAGAAATCGATGGGGAAAAAAACTGCGTAGGAATAACAATAAAGAGCTACCTAAGGCGGAATGACCGTTCCATATTTACTCTAGGACAAGCAGGTGCCACCAAACACTTGTTCGTCCGATTCCTGAGTACTGTCAAACAGTCTGGGCCCCTTACCTGGTAGGACTGGTACAAGAGATGGAGGAGATCCAACGAAGAATGGCGCTTTCTTCACGGGAGCACTTCGGAGATGCTCAATGGATTCCACTGGCAGACGCTACGAGAGAGTTTTAATCTGCCGGGACGTTTCAGCCGGGTGACGCCTTCGTCAACCGCCGATATTTCGAGTGGTGAACGCCCTGTCATTATAAGGCACAAAGGCAAGCGCTGAGCGAGAAGAGTTAAATTTAAAACCTCGCTATGAGGAGTATCTGCCCCACTGTGCAGAGTACTCTCTCGTACATGCCGAAAGATGTCTCTCTCTCTCTCTCTCTCTCTCTCTCTCTCTCTCTCTCTCTCTCTCTCTCTCTCCCTCCCATCCCCCCCCCCCCTCCCACAATAGCTACAAGAAAACCGAGTCAGAAGCTATCGACAGTGAATATTAACAACCAACGGGTGAGGTAGCATTAACTCTGTTCCTCTGTTGTTTGACCAGGGGGAGAGTAACACCTCACGCAGAATATAAGGAACAATATTCATCTCTAATGACAATACCACTTACTAATGTAATCTCAATTCCCTTCTTAAGTAACACTATCACAATAATGAGAAGTACTTGCAAGAATCTCCGTTTTGTGTTTTCTACTGGACGACCAAGGTAATATTCTGCAATAGCAGATACGCTCGGCTGTGCTCAAAACACCGACCCTCGACAATTCTGATAGTCCGACACGAAGCGAGTGCAGCGAATACGATGGACACCAGCCTACTCACCCTTTACGGATCCCACAAGCGCTCTAATCTTAGATGGCGGTAGAAAAGCACATTAATTATTACACTCCCGCAGAATACGACCAATCTTGTTGGAAATGCTTCTCGCCGAAGGCAAAGAGGCGCTAGACTTCTGGTGTTTAACATCAGCACACGCATGGTTAGAAATGCTATTTGCCGTACATGGTGGTTGACCGATTGAACTACGTGACGAATATTCCAGAGTTATACTAGGGATAGTAAACATTGTATTTTGATGAACCAATTTAATGTAAAGTTATTTACCGCTCCGCTACCTTGTGAAATACTAAAACATTGCCACTCCAAAGTTACATATGCCTCCTAATAACGACTCCAGTGCTAAACATTAAACATCGCTGGTGACAGATAACTGGGCTATTATGGCAGAGCGTACATATTTTTAACTTATCATAACGTTTGCGAACAGATGAAAATCGGTTTTCTTTTTCTTTAATTAGAAAAAATCACAACAGCACACAGCACGAAAACAAGAAATGGTAACACGCATTAAATTCAACTGCAAGTAAGAAATACTAAAACAGGGATTGGTGATGGCCGATAGTACTGTGGGTGTATAGATTGTTTTAGTCTATCATTGGGCTTGCTGTCTATCAATAGTACTGGTGGCTCTGTGCAGTATGGGACTTACCATTTGTGGTCATCAGTCCCCTAGAACTTAGAACTACTTAAACCTAACTAACCTAAGGACAGCTCACACATCCATGCCCGAGGCAGGATTCGAACCTGCGACCGGAGCAGTCGCGCGGTTCCGGACTGAAGCGTCTAGAATCACTCGGCCACCACGGCCGGCCTATCAATAGTTCGTATCCTTTGTAGTTGTATAATTGAAAATCAAAATCTCTTTCGGGTTCCCTACACGGAAATTTGGATGTCCTCGGTGTCAATTCTAGTGTCAGTCTCCATCCGTCGGCTTTAAGC
Source organism: Schistocerca gregaria (assembly GCF_023897955.1). Lineage (NCBI taxonomy): Eukaryota > Metazoa > Arthropoda > Insecta > Orthoptera > Acrididae > Schistocerca > Schistocerca gregaria. The sequence continues at coordinate 218,265,477 of NC_064928.1, forward strand.
TATGACGTCAACCTAAGGCAAAAACTATACACACAAACAATCTTTGAAAGCAGCGATCATATTCGTAAACAAAAGAATATGGATTGCGATGAAATTACAATCACAGTTCACGTGATTAATTACTTAGTCTCGAATGATACCGAAAAGAAATGAAGGCAATCAAAGTAAATAAGAACAGAAAAAGATACGTGTCTGAAATAAATTATAATTGTAATTTACGCGAGGAAGAAAAGCACAGAGAACGTTTACATCGATTATAGTATAGCGCACTGTGTAGTCGAAACATTCAGAAACAGCGTTAATTTATAATAATAATAAATAAATAAATATTTATTATTGTTATTATTATTATTATTATTATTATTGAATTAACGGAACTATCGCAGAAAAGTGGGAGGAACTAAAATGAAACACAGCAACGAGAAAAATGAAATAACCAATAATATACATGAAACATAAAAAGAATAGTAGCATAAAAAGTGGAGAAACCGACTCAGAAATCCTAGAAGAAACAGCAATAAACAAGCAACGAAAATTCACAAAAAATGCTGGAATCGATTACAAGAATTAAGCCATATACATCAATTCTAGTTACCGATTCCAGCCACTAGACGGTTTGCTATTTATACCGTTTTCGCGACGAGTTTTTGCACTACAGTGTTACAGGAGATCTACATTCGGTATTATTCTCTTCGCTACTATGGAAAAGAGAAAAAAAATGGAATCGGTGCCTGCAATATTTGTTACTTCTTCGCAGTATTCCAGCGATCAATAAGAACTCTACAAATCCTAGAAAAACCGCGATCAATAAGAACTCTACAAATACTAGATAAACCGAGTTCTCTCTCTCTCTCTCTCTCTCTCTCTCTCTCTCTCTCTCTCTCTCTCTCTCTCTCTCTCTCTCACACACACACACACACACAAAATTATGTGAAATCTAATGTTTGGAATCAGTAACTAGAAGTGACCTATATAAGTCAATTCTAGCTATCAATTCCAACATTTCAATCGTTCATTGTTTAGGTCGTTTTTACGACAGATGTGTCCACCGAAATGTAATAGGATTTCTGCTTTTATAATTTTTCCTCTTAAAAACACTGGGAAAAGTGACAAATACTAGAATCGGTAACTACAAATAAGCTATACAAGAGGTCAATTCTAGTTACCGAATCCAACCATTGCACGGTTCATTATTTAGATCGTTTTTGCAGCAGGTGTGTGCACCGAAACGTAACAGGATTTCTGCACCCGTAATTGCTCTCTGAACTTCTGCGAAAACGTAGCTGATTTTGGAATCGGTAACCAGGATTAACGAATGTAGGTCGGTCAATTCTAGTTATCGATTCCAATGCTTGTTACTTTTTGTGAATTTCGTTATTTGTATACTGGCCTTTGTTTTCGAATTTCTGTGTCGGTTTCTCCACATTTCGTGCTACTGTTCCATATACGTTATTATTTATTTCGTTTTCCAGTAGTTGCGTTGCGTTTTAGTTTCTCCTCACCCGAAACCCCCACTTTCAAGCGGTAGCCCTTTAGATTCAATAATTATTAATACAAATTAACGCCATTTTATTATATAAAGACTTCACGCACTATAATGTAACGAATTTTATTTAAACGTTATCTGTGCTTTTCTAAGTCGCATCATTTACGATAGTAATTTATTTCACGCATATATATATTTCTGTTTGGTTTTGTTCTTAATTATTTCTACTGTCTTCAGTTAGTTTCGTTATAATTCGTGCCGGTAAATACTCGCGTGAACTGTGATTCACCTCGTTTACATGGAGATCCCAAAACAGGACTTTGTATACCGATTTTTCAATACCGCTACTGGGTGGTCATGTAAACACTTCCAAAGTGATTCTGGAAATCCGCTTGTAGTTGCCGGTTTTCCGATTTTCGCTTCCGTGTAAACGTATCCGGTTTTGAGACGTGCTTGGGTTGTAAAGTTACGTCTTGTTTTCAAAATATTCGGTTAGTATCGTTAGTGAAGGAGAAACAGAAATATTAGACTGAGCATGAAGCTACCTGTGTGTAATATTTAAGAGAAAAGAAATAACGAGTGTGATGACAATCAGAAAGCGGATGAGCTGTCTTCCAGGGCCATATTTAACTCCGCTAGTGACAGTGAAAAACTGTTTCCGAAATTCGGTTTCCGTCTTTCGGAAGATGTGTCACATGTAACCGCAGTGATTTTAATTTTACCGTACGCTACATTCCTTTGTTTACGAATATCGCTGCTATCAAAGATGGTCTCTATCTAGCGGAGTCGTCTCTGGTATGACATCATTGCTCAAAGCTGACGACTGGAATCGAGCACAGAATTTATCCCGTCCTTTCTGTCACGGATCGCTGCCTATCCTGCTATACACAGCAGGCAAGCCTGTAACTTTCACACGTGTGACGTGGCGTTGACTTTCAACAACTCGTCACCTACTCGTGGTTATTAAACCATTGCATAAAAACGAGAATAGGTCTGATGCAAACAACTATCGCCCAATCTCACTTCGATAGCTTTATCCAAACTTCTTGAAAAGTAATGTATTCAAGAGGAGAATCACATATTTGAAAAATGAAGTACTAACAAAATGTCAATTTCGTTGCCAGAAAGACTTTTCAACAAAAAACGCTATCTATGTTTTCAATGATCAAAGCAAGCATTGAATAACCGAACATCAGCCATTGGGATATTTTGTGATCCCTCAAAGGCTTTTGATTATGTGAATCATGAAATTATTCTAGATAAGCTTAAGTATTGTGGTATGAGTGGGACAGTGCACAAATGATTTAATTCATATTGCAGAAGGTTGAAATTAACAGTACAAATTGTCAGAAAAAAATCAACAGAGTCCTCTAACTGCGGAGGTAGCAAGAATTGTGTCCCACGGGGTTCAGTCTTAGGTCCCGTATTGTTCTTAATATACAGGGTGTTTCAAAATGAATATACGGGTTTTAAGGCTATGTAGCATTTATTACATTTAACTTACAATTGAAAATAATACATCAAATGAAAGAGGAACTATAACAGTTTTTCTTAAAAGTGTTCAATGCGAGCACCATCATCACCCATCTGGTCGGTAGGCGAGATGTTCCAAAACCTTGACCACTATGTCTATAGCAATTGTTGCGACAGTGCTGTTTCTGAAGTCGAATAGATCACCTGGTAGCGGAGACAAACACACATCATCCTTTAAGAACCCCCAAAGGCAAAAACGGCATGGGATCAGATCGTGTGTGAACATGAAGATCGTATAAAACTAGCTCTGTCATCCAGCGCCTTGCGACCAATCCGGTGGTACGGTACAACGTCGTTAGCCAGTCGCGTGCTGAGTTATGCCAGTGAAATGGCGCGCCATTTGGCTGCTGAGAAATACCAGTTACAGTTGCTTACCGAGAAAGTCGATAGGAGTCTCGTTGCAACTGCACCATATCGTGGTGATTTGCCTACCCCCAGATACACTCATTACGTGTGTTCACATTTCCATTTAGGTGAAATGTCGATTCGCCACTGAAGACGACAAGATCAAGAAAATCTTCAACTCATGCATCAAAATGTTAGCACATCTGAACATACAAACAAATACGTAATCAGTGCCGTTTGTTGCATTGTAAAATGGTAATTACAACCGGAGATATTGTAACCTAAAGTTGGCGCTTGAAACCTCTGGCGTTCAGTTGCGTGTTGTAACAAACACGGGCCACGGTCGGCGAGCAGCATCTGCAGGGACATGTTTACGATGACGACCGTGTTTACGAGTGTGGCTGTAGTGCACTGTTGTGGTTTGGTCTAGCTGTCGCAGTGTCCGCATGTAGCGCTTGCTGCTATTGTTATTCTGCATTCGTTTCCGCACGCAGACCAACTGTAGTACACCGTGTTACCAGACGTCTGTGATAGTGTGGCGTTGTAGGAACTATGACCATGGTGTATTCGAACTCTGAAAAGGCGGAGATGATACTCATCTATGGCGAGTGTCGACGAAATTTAGCTGAAGCTTGCAGGGTGTATGCAGAACGGTACCCGGACAGAGAGCATCCAACGTGCCGCACATTGCAAAACATCTACCGCCAACTGTATGCAACAGGTATGGTCGTAGCACGCAAACGGATCCGTAACAGGCCCGTCACAGGAGCAGTTGGTGTATTAGCTGCTGTTGCCATGAACCCACACATGAGTACACGGGACATTGCGAGAGCCGGTGGACTGAGTCAAAGTAATGTCATGCGCATACTGCATCGTCACCGCTATCACCCGTTTCATGTGTTGCTACATCAGCAATTACATGGTGATGACTTTAATCATCGAGTGCAGTTCTGTCAGTGAGCATTAACAGAGAATGCGTCGCAGTTCTACCTGTTTAACGATGAAGCGGGTTTCACAAACCACGGGGCAGTGAATCTACGGAACATGCATTACTGGACATCGCGTTTCTACAGAATGATCTGCCAGCGTTGCTCGAAAATGTACCACTGGAAACGCGTCGACGTATGTGGTATCAACATGATGGTACACCTGCACATTCCGCAATTAACACTAGGCTGACCCTTGACAGGATGTTCGACGGGCGTTTCATAGGACGTGGAGGACGCATCAGTTGGCCAGCCCGTTCTCCTGATCTTACACCTCTGGATTTTTTTCTGTGGGGTACGTTAAAGGAGAATGTGTACCGTGATGTGCCTACAACCCCAGAGGATATGAAACAACGTATTGTGGCAGCCTGTGGCCACATTCCACCAGATGTACTGCGGCATGCACGACATTCATTACGCCAGAGATTGCAATTGTGTGCAGCAAATGATGGCCACCACATTGAACATCTATTGGCCTGACATGTTGGGACACACTCTATTCCTCTCCGTACTTGAAAACGGAAACCACGTGTGTACGTGTACCTCACCCCTCATGGTAATGTACATGTGCGTCAGTGAAAAAGACCAATAAAAAGGTGTTAGCATGTGGACGTAATGTGTTGTTCCTGTCTCTTCTGTTCCTAAGGTCCATCACCGTTCCCTTTGGATCCCTACGTAATTCGGTGCTCTCCGATACACACGGTCGAACAACGGAGGAGCTCTACTCAAGCCTCAACTTTAGGTTACAATATCTCCGGATGTAATTAACATTTTACAATGCAACAAACGGCACTGATTACGTATTTGTTTATATGTTCAGATGAGCTAACAAAACTAACGTGGTTCCATTATTAAAACGTAGGTTTGGGTTAAAAAACATACTTCCGTGCATTTTTTTATGGTTTGTATTAACCAATTACACTAGCCCCTCTCTTCACGTTCGGTCTGTGGAATCGATTCGTCAGTATTTGATGTGGTTTACGAAATATATCCAGCGGTAGTGTTAGGTGACTCACCCTGTAATGTATTAATGATTTTGTGTAAATAAAGCTTACATTAAAGTGACACGTTCCAGAACATTACATAATGTCGTATTCATGATCTATGGAACAAGGATTTATGTATGTATGTATCTCCGCCCTTCGACAGCGTTCCAGAGATGAACACAGGAGGTCGCCAACAGCCGACCCTCGCCGTTTCTGAGACCTTAGATCCCAGGCGCTGCTCCCTAAGACCTGTCCTTTGTTAAAGTCGCCAATGTCGGTGGATTTCGCAATTGATCCTCCGTGCACTTTCTTTGCCGCATCACGTGACTGCAACTGTGGCGGTGTTTGTAATCGGTGTATGTGCGCGCAGTTTTTGCCAATTGACCTCAGGGACTGATGTGTGCTTTGTGCTCCTGGGGACTTAAGGCGTCCCCGTGCTGCGGCAAAGCACAGCTGTTGTCGCTAGGAAATGTCCCGCTGAGCACAACACGGCAGGACCGAGGTCAGTCGCTGCGTGTTTACAGACCGTACACCCAGCTGAAAGGCTTCGTTCGCTAATGCTTCTGCTCGGGGAGGGAGCGCTTGTTGTCACTCTACTGCTGCTAGTGGTTAGGATCTCCCGGACTTCCGTTCGTCAGTGCATTTCTTTATTCCATTTACCCCATTTTCAAGGAGGGTCGTCGAACAGGTGGACATACGAGGTGTGATTAAAAAGTATCAAGAATTTTTGTTTTCCGAAAATTATTATATTTATTTGTCTACATGTTACCTCCTTAAAAGTACATACACTGGAGAGCCAAAGAAACTGGTACACCTGCCTAATATCGTGTAGGGACCACGCGAGCAACATGACGTAGCATTGACTCGACTAATGTCTGAAGCAGTGCTGGAGGGAATCGACAACACGAATCCTGCAGGGTTGTCCATAAATCTGCAAGACTACAAGAGAGTGGAGATCTCTTCTCAATAGCACGTTGCAAGGCATCCCAGATACGCTCAGTAATGTTCATATCTGAGCCGTTTGGTGGCCAGAAATGTTTATACTGAGAAGAGCGTTCATGGGGCCACTCTGTACAAGTTCTGGACTTGTGTGGTGTCGCATTGTCCTGCTGGAATTGTCCAAGTCCATCGAATGTGCAATGGACATGAATAGATACAGGTGATCAGATAGGGTGCTTACGTAAGTATTACTGACAGAGTCGTATCTAGACGTATCAGGGATCCCATATCACTCCAACTGAACAAGGCCCACACATTACAGAGCCTCCACCAGCCTCAAGAATCCCCTGCTGATATGCAAGGTCCATGGATTCATGAGGTTGTCACGCTCATCCGCTAGATACAATTTGTAACGACATTCGTCCGACCAGGCAACATGTTTTCAGTAATTAAACGTCCAATGTCGGTGTTGACGGGCGCGGGCGAGACGTAAATCTTTGTGTCGTGCAGTCGTAAAGGGTACACGAGTGGGCCTTCTGCTCCGAAAGCCCATATCGATTATGTCTCGTTGAATGGTTCGCACGCCGACACTTGTTGATGGCGCAGCATTCAAATCTGCAGCAATTTGCGGAAGTGATGCACTTATGTCACGTTGGAATTCTCTCTTCAGTCGTCGTTGCTCCCGTTCTCGCAGGATTTTTTTTCCGGCAGAAGCAATGTCGGAGATATGGTGTTTATCGGATTCCTGATATTCACAGTATACTCGTGAAATGGTCGTACGGGAAAATCACCACTTCATCTCTACCTCGATGCTGTGTCCCATCGCTCGTGCGCCGACTATAACACCACGTACAAAATTACTTATATCTTATAATCTACCATTGTAGCAGCAGTAACCGATGTAGCAACTGCGCCAGACACTTGCCGATCACTGCGTCGTTTTTTCTGGCTTTTTACATACCTCTGTATTTGAATACGCATGCCTGTAACAGTTTCTTTGGCGCTTCAGTGTATTATCCACGTACACCAGCGTACCTTCGAGAACAATATCTTTGATATGGCACTTAGCTCTTTCAGCGACGTGCTTTTAATCTCATCTACACTGCTGAAACGACGTCCCTTCAAGGTTTATCTTCGAAAACAGAATAAAGTCACACGAGGACATACATGGCGAATATGGAATTTGGGGCATTATTAAAGCTCTGTTTTTCACCAAAAATTGACGAACAATCAATGAAACGTGAGCAACTGAATTGTCGTGGTGTGAAAGTTACGAAACCTTTCGCTTTTTTTTTCCTTCAGCTTGCTTCTCGCACACGGCGTTGATCTTCTAGTTAGTACTGTTTATTGACCCTTTGACCTTTTGGCAATAACTCGTGATGCACAACGCCGTTAAAATCGAAGAAAACATTGAGCAGAACCTCCCCATTCAGTCGTATTTGTCCAGCTTTTTTCTGATTTGCCGAAACAGAATGCCTCACTGGGACAGTTGAGTGTTAGTTGTGACATCATACTGTACAGACGCGTTTCGAAACATGTTATGACACGTTTCAATAGTTCTGCATCGTTGTTGACTTCATTTGTCGACTCCTGAGCGACTTCTATTCGCCGGCGTTTTTGCTCGAAATTCAACACCTTTGGCGCGAAATGTTGCTGTTCAAAACGCCCGAAAAGATTTCACGACACGAGCGAGTTGGTATGCTAACTCCGTCAGCAATTCCCCTGACTGTGATTCGGCGATCGTTCATAATCATTTCTTTTACATTTTCGTCAGCTATTGATGTTCTGGGGTGTCTATAGAAAGTTCGTCACCTTTAACTTCTTCACGGCCATCTTGAAAACGCTTACACCACTCGTAAACCCTTCCTTTGCTTACAACAGACTCACTAAAAGCAACATTCAACATTTCTAAAACTCACATTTTATTCAGTTTTTATAGCAAAATCTAAGGCAAATTATCCGAAGCATTTTTACAAAAAATCAATAATAGCCACCCGAAAGCAAACCCGAGTAAACTTCTTCGCAACTAACGACAGACTAAAATTCCAATATGGCTGTTAGTACACACGCACGTTTAAGAAATGTTTACCAACACAGAAAAGAAAAATGGCACGAATCTAACACAAAGCGTGAAATTAAAAATTTGACGATACTTTCTGAACACACATTGTATCCGTAGGCCTACATCTCTGACGATCTGTTGTAGAATATTAGATCACGTTTTATGTGCTCGCGTTATAAAGCAATACGGAAATATAGCTGACTGAGCAGTTAAATAATCAGGAAATTCCGAGAAGCCAAGGCGTAATGGCTGCAGGAAAAATGCGAAGAAAACGAAAAAATGAAAAAAAGATTAATAATGTGCTTCCGGGCGTACTGCCGACGTGTTTCCATTTTCTGCACAATATTTCGACCGACTCAGGTGGGTGTGCGAGTTTTGCTGTTACATATGTGTACTTGCTGTGAGCTATTGTTGGTTTCACGACGCTATTTATAGCCGAGTTGGATTACCAACGACCACAATCCTCTCTGATGCTTTTCTGTTTTGCAAAGCTCGTATCGATATTCCCGAGACGCACTCTCAGTATCTTCCGTGACGAGTGTACGGACGACCGCTGAGGTTTTAATAAACGGAGTACCGGACCCCAAGCGTTATGTAAATCGAAACTTCCGTCCCTGTTTAATAGGTTTTCTGACATCTTTATTTCGATAGACTCCTTAATTATGCTGCACCAGAACTTGGCGTGCGCGCCAGGGTACTGCTCTCTTCGTGTTTCATTTAGCGGTCATATTCGAGGCAGAGTTCCGCGCCGGCTGGTTTGCTTTGTTGTTTTAGTCGGCGCTGTCGCTGACTTTCCCGGCATCCCTGTAGGTTTTCGATAGCAGGCTGTATATCGCATTCCATGTGGATGTGGCCGAAGCTAGCAGTACCCCTGTTCCGTCGGTAACTATTGTACTGTACTACAGTGTTACATCGGCTGCATTCGAGCGCTCGCATGCCCCACTCCCCAATGCTGTAAATCGCGGTTTTAACGTATTTTAATATTGACAAAACAGTTGTATTGACACTGCCATTTAACTTTTAACCACATTGCATTTGCGATAGGTATAAAACAGCCAATTGGTTGCAACATTTCCCTTTCACCACGTTTGGATATAAACTATGGTGATCTTTATCAGAAAATTCGCGGATACCTAAAAAGATTATAAATGACTATAGACACAGAGAAAACTAAAGAATAACGAGTTTCTATCTTCCGAACAGATTTATAAGATACACTACACATACGTGGTGACAATTTTTGAACTATATGAAAGGACACCTAAATTAGTTACAAATTACGGTGTGCGCACACTTAATTCAACATGTAAACATCACTACATATATCCGAATATAGGTGATGACATGTTCGATATGCGTGCAATCATTGGCGATGATGGGGCGCAGAGGAATAGCGAAATTCTGCATGACCCGTTGAAGTATCGGAACATAGGTGACCTCCTGAATGGCTGTTTTAATCTCGGCACTGGTTTTGGGTTTATTGCTGTACACGTTGTCTTTAAAACAGCCCCACAAAAGGAATCGCCGTGTGCTCAGATCCAGAGAATATGGTGGCCAACCGAGGCCCATGCAAGTGGTCTCCGAGTACCCCAGAGACAGAAAGCGGACCCTAAAGTGCTCCTCCAGGACATCGAACACACTCCTGCTTCGATGAGGCCGAGCTCCGTCTTGCATGGACCAAATCTTGTCGAAATCAAGGTGACTTTGAATAATGGATATGAAATCATCTTCCAAAACCTTCACGTACCATTTGGTACTCACCGAGCCATCGAGGAATATCGCACCAATTATCTCGTGACTGGACAATGCGCACAACGGAATCACCCGTTGAGGGTGAAGAGACTTGAAGATTACGAAAAGCGGATACTCAGTCCTCAAGTGCGCCAGTTTTGCTTATTGACGAATCCATCCAAATTGAAGTGGGCTGCGTCGCTAAACCAAGTCATACAGCGAATGCTTATTCCCATCATGCCCCGCGACCAACTGTGCAGTTTGAACGTCCTAATGCAAACAGTTTGATAAGTCATGGCTACAAAATACCAACACAAATTCTTTACTGACGAATGGAAAAAAATTGTATTAGCTGACCTCGGGGAAGATTACCTTGAATTCCGTAGAAATGTTTGAACACACGAGGCAATACTGACCCTACGGCTTATCTTACACGAAAGATTAAGAAAAGGCAAACCTACGTTTCCAGCATTTGCAGACTTAGAAAAAGCCTTTGACAATGTTGACTGGAATACTCTCTTTCAAATTATGAAGGTGGTAGAGGTAAAATGCAGGGAGCAAAAGACCATTTACAATTTGTACAGAAACCAGGCTGCAGTTATAAGAGTCGATGGGCATGAAAGAGAAGCAGTGGTTGGGAAGGGAGTAAGACAGGGTTGTAGCCTATCCCATATGTTATTCAATCTGTATATTGAGCAAACAGTAAGGGAAACAAAAGAAAATTTGGAGTAGGAATTTAAAAGCCCAGGAGAAGAAATACAAACTTTGAAGTTTCCTGATGAGATTCTAATTCTGTCAGAGACAGCAAAATACTTGGAAAAGCAGATGAATGGGATGAACAGTGTCTTGAAAGGAGGATATAAGATTAACGTCAACAGAAGCAAAACGAGGATAATGGAATGTAGGTGAATTAAAACAGGTGATGGTGAGGGAATTACATTAGAAGCGACACACTTTAAGTAGTACATGAGTTTTGTTATTTGGCGAGCAAAATAGCTGATGATTGTCGAAGTAGACAGGATATGAAATGTAGACTGGCAACGGCAAGGAAAGCGTTTCTGAAGACGAAAAGTTTGTTAACATTGAGTGTCGATTAAAGTGTCAGGAAGTCTTTTCTGAAGATATTTGTATAGAGTGTAGCCATGTGTAGAATGAAACAGTGACGGTAAATAGTTTCGATAAGAAGAGAATAAAAGCTTTCGAAATGTAGTGCTACAGAAGAATGCTGAAGAGTAGATGGGTAGATTACGCAACTAATGAGGTGGTGCTGAAAAGAATTGGGGAGAAGAGGAATTTGTGGTATAACTTAACTAGAAGAAGGGATACGTTTATAGGCACATAATTGAGACAGCAAGGAACCACTATTTTAGTAGGCAATTGTGGGAGGTGAAAGTCGTAGAGGGACACCAAGAGATGAATGCAGTTAACATATTCAGAATAATGTAGGTTCCAGCAGTTACTCGGAGGTGAAGAGGCTTGCACAGGATAGAGTAGCACGGAGAGCTGCATGAAACCAGCTGGACTGCAGACCGCAACAACAATATCAACAACAACAACGCAATCAGACGTTATGACGATTTTATTTCACATAGTTCAACAATTTTCACCAAGTACATTAAATGCAGTTGCTAATATGGATAACCATCAGCTGCGTAAGATTTATAAGGAGACTGTACTCACATGTAGTAACTGACGAAGGACTTTGAGAACAATAATGCTTTCGCCTCAGAGTACTTGATTACAAAGTTTAACATGAAGTTAATAGTTGAAGATAAAATTCAAAACACTGAAATTGACACGTAAGCTGGTAAGATGCCCAAGCTGCCATTACTTGGACACGGAAGAAGTCGCGCCACCTACTGCCGTGTTTATTACTGTGGATATCGGCAGATGTACCTACGGGCCATCGCATCCGCGCACACTTGTAGATGTCCGACTGTTGTCTGGAGATGGGTTCCACAACTCTGAAGCGCTGCCCTTCGCGCACTTCTGGTCACGTTAGACAGCGTACTCGTCGCGCGCCACGCGCGTGTGTGTTCGGAGCTGCCGCAACTGGACGCTATCATGGTTCTCGCCAGCCGAGCACTGCCGTGCTTGCATTCCGACCCGCTAGCGCCCTTCTACCGGCCATTTCTTCGTCGTGACTCAGACGCCAAATACCCTGCGAACGGTGCCTTCTGTAGATAAGCACCGTCCGGCCCGAATAATTCCCACAGTGGGACCGCAATTGGCGTTAGCCGGTATTACCCTATCATATTTCTTTGACTAACAAGGAGACGGCTCGATCGTGGGGTTGGGGATTTGTCCGAAACTGTGTGTGGTGAAAGAAGGACCCCCTAACACCTCACATGGTTAAAATATTAGGACGCACTACCCGGAAAATCTCAGGAAACAACGATCCAAAGTTTGTTAGGTGTCTTATGAGTTGTTGTTGTCTTCAGTCCTGAGACTGGTTTGATGCAGCTCTCCATGCTACTCTATCCTGTGCAAGCTGCTTCATCTCCCAGTACCTACTGCAACCTACATCCTTCTGAATCTGCTTAGTGTACTCATCTCTCGGTCTCCCTCTACGATTTTTACCCTCCACGCTGCCCTCCAATGCTAAATTTGTGATCCCTTGATGCCTCAAAACATGTCCTACCAACCGATCCCTTCTTCTAGTCAAGTTGTGCCACAAACTTCTCTTCTCCCCAATCCTATTCAGTACTTCCTTATTAGTTATGTGATCTACCCATCTAACTTTCAGCATTCTTCTGTAGCACCACATTTCGAAAGCTTCTACTTTCTTCTTGTCTAAACTATTTATCGTCCATGTTTCACTTCCATACATGGCTACAAAGCATACAAATACTTTCAGAAATGACTTCCTGACACTTAAATCTATACTCGATGTTAACAAATTTCTCTTCTTCAGAAACGCTTTCCTTGCCATTGCCAGTCTACATTTTATATCCCCTCAACTTCGACCATCATCAGTTATTTTGCTCCCCAAATAGCAAAACTCCTTTACTACATTAAGTGTCTCATTTCCTAATCTAATTCCCTCAGAATCACCCGATTTAATTTGACTACATTCCATTATCCTCGTTTTGCTTTTGTTAATGTTCATCTTATATCCTCCTTTCAAGACACTGTCCATTCCGTTCAACTGCTCTTCCAAGTCCTTTGCCGTCTCTGACAGAATTACAATGTCATCGGCGAACCTCAAAGTTTTTACTTCGTCTCCATGAATTTTAATACCTACTCCAAATTTTTCTTTTGTTTCCTTTACTGCTTGCTCAATATACAGATTGAATAACATCGGGGAGAGGCTACAACCTTGTCTCACTCCTTTCCCAACCACTGCTTCCCTTTCATGCCCCTCGACTCTTATTACTGCCATCTGGTGTCTGTACAAATTATAAATAGCCTTTCGCTCCCTGTATTTTACCCCTGCCACCTTTAGAATTTGAAAAAGAGTATTCCAGTCAACATTGTCAAAAGCTTTCTATAAGTCTACAAATGCTAGAAACGTAGGTTTGCCTTTTCTTAATCTTTCTTCTAAGGTAAGTCGTAAGGTCAGTATTGCCTCACGTGTTCCAACATTTCGACGGAATCCAAACTGATCTTCCCCGAGGTCTGCATCTACCAGTTTTTCCATTCGTCTGTAAAGAATTCGCGTTAGTATTTTGCAGCCGTGGCTTATTAAACTGATAGTTCGGTAATTTTCACATCTGTCAGCACCTGCTTTCTTTGGGATTGGAATTATTATATTCTTCTTGAAGTCAGAGGGTATTTCGCCTGTCTCATACATCTTGCTCACCAGCTGGTAGAGTTTTGTCATGACTGGCTCTCCCAAGGCCGTCAGTAGTTCTAATGGAATGTTGTCTACTCCGGGGGCCCTGTTTCGACTCAGGTCTTTCAGTGCTCTGTCAAACTCTTCATGCAGTATCGTATCTCCCATTTCGTCTTCATCTACATCCTCTTCTATTTCCATAATATTGTCCTCAAGTACATCGCCCTTGTGTAAACCTTCTATATACTCCTTCCACCTTTCTGCCTTCCTTTCTTTGCTTAGAACTGGGCTGCCATCTGAGCTCTTGATATTCATACACGTGGTTCTCTTCTCTCCAAAGGTCTCTTTAATTTTCCTGTAGGCAGTATCTATCTTACCCCTAGTGAGATAAGCTTCTATATCCTTACATTTGTCCTCTAGCCATCCCTGTTTAGCCATTTTACACTTCCTGTCGATCTCATTTTTGAGACGTTTGTATTCCTTTTTGCCTGCTTCATTTACTGCATTTTTATATTTTCTCCTTTCATCAATTAAATTCAATATTTCTTCTGTTACCCAAGGATTTCTAGCAGCCCTCGTCTTTGTACCTACTTTATCCTCTGCTGCCTTCACTACTACATCCCTCAGAGCTACCCATTCTTCTTCTACTGTATTTCTTTCCCCTATTCCTGTCAATTGTTCCCTTATGCTCTCTCTGAAACTCTGTACAACCTCTGGTTCTTTCAGTTTATCCAGGTCCCATCTCCTTAATTTCCCACATTTTTGCAGTTTCTTCAGTTTTAATCTACAGGTCATAACCAATAGATTGTGGTCAGAGTCCACATCTGCCCCTGGAAATGTCTTACAACTTAAAACCTGGTTCCTAAATCTCTGTCTTACCATTATATAATCTATCTGATACCTTTTAGTATCTCCAGGGTTCTTCCACGTATACAACCTTCTTTCGTGATTCTTAAACCAAGTGTTAGCTATGATTAAGTTGTGCTCTGTGCAAAATTCTACTAGGAGGCTTCCTCTTTCATTTCTTAGCCCCAATTCATATTCACCTACTATGTTTCCTTCTCTCCCTTTTCCTACACTCGAATTCCAGTCACCCATTACTATTAAATTTTCGTCTCCCTTCACTATCTGAATAATTTCTTTTATTTCATCGTACATTTCTTCAATTTCTTCATCGTCTGCAGAGCTAGTTGGCATATAAACTTGTACTACTGTAGTAGGTGTGGGCTTCGTATCTATCTTGGCCACAATAATGCGTTCACTATGCTGTTTGTAGTAGCTTACCCGCATTCCTATTTTCCTATTCATGATTAAACCTACTCCTGCATTACCCCTATTTGATTTTGTGTTTATAACCCTGTAGTCACCTGACCAGAAGTCTTGTTCCTCCTGCCACCGAACTTCACTAAATCCCACTATATCTAACTTTAACCTATCCATTTCCCTTTTTAAATTTTCTAACCTACCTGCCCGATTAAGGGATCTGACATTCCACGCTCCGATCCGTAGAACGCCAGCAGTTTTCTTTCTCCTGATAACGACATCCTCCGGAGTAGTCCCCGCCCGGAGATCCGAATGGGGGACTATTTTACCTCCGGAATATTTTACCCAAGAGGATGCCATCATCATTTAATCATACAGTAAAGCTGCATGTCCTCGGGAAAAATTACGGCTGTAGTTTCCCCTTGCTTTCAGCCGTTCGCAGTACCAGCACAGCAAGGCCGTTTTGGTTAATGTTGCAAGGCCAGATCAGTCAATCATCCAGACTGTTGCCCCTGCAACTACTGAAAAGGCTGCTGCCCCTCTTCAGGAACCACACGTTTGTCTGGCCTCTCAACAGATACCCCTCCGTTGTGGTTGTACCTACGGTACGGCCATCTGTATCGCTGAGGCACACAAGCCTCCCCACCAACGGCGAGGTCCATGGTTCATGGGGGGAGGGTCTTATGAGTATACAACGTTAATCCACTGTCGGGCCGCCGTGTAGCCTAGATGGTTACGGCTCGGACTCTTACGCCAGATGTCTCGGGTTCGATTCCTCCTCCGGCACTTTTTTTCCTTCTGTTTCATTTTCTTTTGTTGTTCCACCAATTATTCAGAAAGTTTCCCAAACTTTCATTATCTTTAACAAATTAGTTACATTATTGAAAAAAATTATTTTCTTTCTGTCGAACAACACAACTCATGGCGGTGGGTTTTTCATTGTAAGGTATATGAGGAGAAACATTGGGTTTTTAATCAGAATAACAAAGTCGATTGGGAAACATTCAATTTTTATACATATAATAATTATAAACAAGAATATAGCATCGCGAGAGATTTCTTCCAAAGATACCGATGCAATTGAATTATTTTCTATCAAAAGCATTTCATAATACACGACTGCGGCCTTCAATGGTAATTTTGATAGATCACTATGAATGGATTCTTCAGGAATTTCTTCTCCTATTCCAGACGAGCCAGCAACTTCTACAGTCGACGTGTTTAACCTCGGATCGGAATAATACGTTGAAATTTGAAACAGGAACGTCTGTTCACGACGAAATCGAAAAACAAACTGCCATTTACTTCTCACGGCTCGCGCATAGTCCTGTGCGCAGATGACCGTTATAATCCCAAGGGGAGCCTTACAAAGCCCCTTTAAAACTTGAAACCACATAAAACGAAATGGAACAACGAGCACGAATATTTTTCAGTGAATGAAAAACTTTACGTTCTTGAGCTAAAATAATGTTTTAAAATAATGTAGGTTTGAGAAACTTTTTGAATAATTGGTGGAATAACAAAAGAAAATGAAACAGAAGAAAGAAAAGTGCTGGTGTAGGAATCGAACCCGAGACATCTGGCGCAAGAGTCCGAGCCCTAACCATCTAGGCTACACGGCGGCTCAGCCATGGACTAACATTTTATACTCATACGGCACCTAAGAAACTTTGGATCGATTTTTCTCGGGATTTTCCCTGTAGTGCGTCCTAATATTTTAACCACGTGAGGTGTTAGGGGTCCTCTTTCACCACACAAAGTTTCGTACAAATCCCCGACCCCACAGTAGTGCCGTCTCCTTGTAAGAAATATTCGTCAAATTTCTTTGACAGAGACCTTTGAGGTGGCGTTAAAAAGGGGTATTACACTCTCGTCATACTTTCCCTCAAATTTCAAGATGGCGGACACGAACTAGTTATTATACGCCACAGTTTAATGTACGACAATTGCACTGTGTGAGTGTACTCGGAAGAAAAGCACCGAAGGAAAAGGAAACATACTTCCATGAAACCATTGGTATTACATCGGGGTAGTAAAAGCATCCACCAAAGTATGTTAAGACAGGTGCAACTGGCGGACGTCAAGCCTTATACATACTTGAGAGCCAAATAATCTGGTACTCGCGCCTAATATCGTGTAGGACTTACCCGAGCACGCAGAAGTGCCGCAACACGACGTGGCATGGACTCCACTAATGTCTGAAGTTGTGGTGGAGGGAGCTGACACCATGAATCCTCCAGCGCTGTCCATAAATCCGTAAGAGTACGATGCGGTGGAGGTCTCTTCTGAACAGCACGGTGCAAGGCATTCCAGATATGCTCAATAATGTTTATGTCTGGAAAGTTCGGTGGCCAGCGGAAGCGCTTAAACTAAGAAGAGTGTTCCTGGAGCCACTCTGTAGCAATTCTGGGCGTGTGGGGGCGTCGCATTGTCTCGTGGAATGCACGATGGACATGAATGGATGCAGGTGATCAGACAGGATGCTTACGTATATGTCACCTGTCAGAGTCGCATAGAGACGTATCAGTGGTCCCATATCACTCCAACTGCACACGCCCCACTCCATTATAGAGCCTCCACCGGCGTGAACAGTTCCCTGCTGACATGCAGGGTCCATGGACTCAAGAAGTTGTCTCCATACCCGTACACGTCCATCCCCTCGATACTATTTGAAACGAGACTCGTCCGAACAGGCAACATGTTTAACGACCCATCAACAGCCCAATGTGCATGTAACCGGTCCCAGGCGGGGTGTAAAGCTCTGTGTCGTGCAGTCATCAAGGGTACGCGAGCGGGCCTTCGGCTCCGAAAGCCGGTATCGATGACGTTTCGTTGAATGGTCCGCACGCTGGCAATTGATGATGAGCCAGCATTGAAACCTGCACCAATTTCCGGAAGGGTTGCACTTCTTTCACGCTGAACGATTCCCTTCAGTCGTCGTTGGTCCTTCTTTTTCCGGCCGCAGCGATGAGAGCGATGCAATATTTTAGCAGATTCCTGATATTCACCGCACACTCGTGAAATGGTCGTACGTGAAAACCTCCACTTCATCGCTACCTAGGAGATGCTGTGTTCAAATGGCTCTGTGCACTATGGGACTTAACATCCAAGGTCATCAGTCCCCTAGACTTAGCACTACTTAAACCTAACTAACCTAAGGACATCTCACACATTCATGCCCGAGGCAGGATTCGAACCTGCGACCGTAGCAGCAGCGCGGGGTGATGCTGTGTCCCACTGCTCTTGTGTCGACTACAGCACCGCATTCAAACTCACTTAAATCTTGATAACCTGCATTTGTAGTAGCAATAACCGATCTAACAACTACGCCAGACACTTTTTGTCCTGTATAGGCGTTGCCTGTTTACATATCTCTGTATTTGAATACGCATGCCTATACCAGTTTATTTGACGCTTGAGTGTATAATTTACTAACTAACGAATATATGAAAGTGTATTTCAGTATTTAATCAGTGAAGTGGCTTTTCAATTTACAAAACAGAATACTCTCATGGGAAATGCTATATGTGCAGAAGACACGCAGTGTGACTCCGCTACTTCTTGATATAGGGAAGAGCTACTCAAGTTTACGACACAGCACTCTAATATCACATCGCACATTAATCAGAATATTTCCAGAAATGTGTGAAGCGATTTGTAAAGCACTGGGTGGGGAACATGTGTAGGTCAATAAATATTTGGCATACTATATGAGCACTAAGAATTATCTTTATTTTTGAATAATTTAATTTTTAGAATTAGTGTTCCGATGCGTACAAAGTTAATAGAAAGCACGAAACAGATCAAGCGATTTGTAACTTGTGGCATCCGGAGTGCAAAAATAGACAAAGGAGAATGGAAAGCTAAAGAAAGAATTTTTTTATTTTACAGTATGATCACATCCTCTATTCCTGCTTGATGAAAAGCTGCCTGGGCGTTTCCAGATGTAGAGGTGGCTGGCTGTGGCTGTGATGGCGGATATGAATTCGCCTGGAGCATATTCCACCTGCCCATCAACACACAATTAATAGCATTGACAGTGCTCCTTGCTCACCCCCCACAAGAGTCGAAGAAAGTTTACTAACAAAAAGAGTTAAGGAACAAACCAACTTTGGAGCCATGTTTACAAACACACTAGAGAGACGTCAAATAGCTTAGCGACGACAGCGCTCCTAGCAGCTACATTTCACACTGCAGTGAACATAAGACGAACGACTTTTATCATCAAATCTACGGCGAGGCATTAGATTTGATCATATTTATTTGACGACAGGCGAGATTTGACAGAGTTCGCTATTACACCATCAAGTTTCTTTGACATGGATATTTGACATACAACTTCGACAAAGAAACATGGTAGCGGAATACCGGCCTTAGCGGGATCACAGACCATCTCCACAGTGTCGCGACATGCTGTAGTTGCCAATTGGCTGCTGCGTGATTCTACCTGTCCTTCAAACGACGACGCGTCCTGCAATCGTATCTGACGATGGTAGCCAGGTACAGATCCCAAATGTTGCAACGAGGCGCGGATTAGGGATGGGGGATTAACTGCTATTCATGGACTACTCGTTACTCTTCTAATAATCGATTACGGGTATTCCGATATTTCTTTCACGTCTATTAACTTTACATAAACCAATTATCCCTACGATTAATTAGTTTAATTTCACCTTTCTGATACCTCAGTCAGTTAAAATGAAGTCCTTTGAAGATAGTACGTTGTTTGTCTGTCCGACTGTTCAAAAGCCTTTATTCAGGAACGGGCAGTAAGCGTGTCACGTTGGAAGTTATGCGACATACTGAGGTCTAAGCTCCCTAGGCGGTGTAGAAAACTGAAGCTTCTAAGTCAATGCAATCAATAGATGTCACATACTTTGTCTCTCGCAAACTCGCTCGTTAAACGTTGAACTAGAATCATGAAATTTGCCAAGAAGCAAGGTTTCACAATACAAGCCAAGGGAAAAAAACGAAATTTGCTAATTTGTAATTATATGAAACGCAAAAACATTGTGTACATTACATGAAGTGATGGGTGTTTAAAACTCTACGTTGTACTGGTTTCAAAATGATACAAACTGAAACAACATATCAGCGCACAATCGGCTGCAGAGTGAAAATGTTATTCAGGAAACATCCCCCAGGCTGTGGCTAAGCCATGTCTCCGCAATATCCCTTCTTTCAGGTGGTGGTTGTTAGTGTTTAACGTCCCGTCGACAACGAGGTCATTAGAGACGGAGCGCAAGCTCGGGTTAGGGAAGGATGGGGAAGGAAATCGGCCGTGCCCTTTCAAAGGAACCATCCCGGCATTTGCCTGAAACGATTTAGGGAAATCACGGAAAACCTAAATCAGGATGGCCGGAGACGGGATTGAACCGTCGTCCTCCCGAATGCGAGTCCAATGTGCTAACCACTGCGCCACCTCGCTCGGTCTTCTTACAGGAGTGCTAGTTCTGCAAGTTTCGCAGGAGAGCTTCTGTAAAGTTTGGAAGGTAGAAGACGAGGTATTGGCAGAAGTGAAGCTGTGAGGACGGGGCGTGAGTCGTGCTCGGGTAGCTCAGTTGGTAGAGCACTTATCCGTGAATGGCAAAGGTCCCGAGTTCGAGTCTCGGTCCGGCACACAGTTTTAATCTGCCAGGAAGTTTCAAATCAGCGCACACTCCGCTGCAGATTGAAAATCTCATTCTGATACGAACTGCTTAGAACACCTAACTGTTTATTTTTTGCGAATTTCTTCTAGTATTCCTAGCTTTCTATGATGATAAAGATTAATTTTGTGCAAAACTTTAGAATTATATTTTCTTTCACGTTGTTGGGACTCAAAAGATTAAAACATTCACGGCTGTTTAAGGACCGTCTTGGTGAAACAAGTCGGTCAGGCGTATACAAAACAGTGTGAACCACTTTCGATTGAGCAGGTCCTCCGTATCCCCGAGAGCGCTTACCTGTGCGGGAAGGACGCCGTTTCCGGGACGCACACCTTCCGCTGGCGCCTGACCGTAGCACCGGCCGCCACAGAGTACGTGTCGGGTGGCACCCCACTGGAGTCCAGTTCCTGACGAGCACGCTATTCCGCGCTCAGCACTGTCTTAAAAAAAGCGAAGGGCGTCTGTTTGTCGCGGACGAGTGGTCAGCGCTGTTCCGACCACGACGCTCGCCCCAGAAGCAGCGGAGGCACCAGTACAGTCTCGGCCACGACGGCCAGCGTGGACACGACCACGGCCACTGCCACCGAGGCTGACTGCTAGCGGGAGCACGCCAGCGGACGACGAGTCAATCGCCAGCGGTAGGCGCGCTGTACCGTTGTCTGTCTCTCTCCCGTTTGAAAGGGAGCTATCCGAGGATGGGACGCGCTGCGTGACAGGTGGTAGCAGAGCGCTGACTGCGGACGTTGGCAGGAAGCACGGTGTGGCCACAGCCGCGGTCACGCTAGCTCCCAGTCGCGCCGTTGGAAGGGAGCGTTCTGCGTGTGCACGGGGAGAGGGGGGGGGGGGGGGGGGGCAGTCAAAGTGGAGGCGCCGCACCTGTATGGCGAGGCACGGCCGTGGCGGAAAGGCAGGCCGCGTGCCCAGAATCACCAACACAGGCGGCCGGCGCAGGTAGAACATGCGGGGGCGACACAATGCACCAGCCACACCGTGCCCCGCAAGTGCAGAGGTGTTCCACCGGCTGCCGCCGGCCACAACCATACGGTAAATATCTCTGGAGGGAGCACTGCGTGCTGCGCACGTTGTCAACATTAAACCACGATTGTCACGTGTTTTCGGAACTTCGCTGTGCGTGTGTGCTTTCCGCACTTCCGTTTGAAGTTTATAATATCAGAGTTTCTGTTGTGTTTTCACCGTTTGTTGATAGCGTAACAGCGATGGTGAAGTACTGTTGTTGCTACGGATGCGAAGAAAAATATGTGAAAGGAGGGATAGTAGCTTTTCGTGGGTACTGTGTTTAAAAATTTAGAGACGCATTATAATTAAGGTTTGATTCTGTAGACCTATTTTTTTTTACGATTTTATGACTATACAATAGATATTACGGCTCGTACAAAAGCTTACAAACAATCGCTTCCTCTCGTAAATTTGCTAGTGTAACAAGAAAGGGAATGGTTAGTTGTTTCAGCAAATACTATCCTCCTTGCATTCATCAGTGACCTGTCGATTATGTATATAGATTTGAAAGACGGGAGACAGATTAATTCAATAGAGTGGGAGTCTGTAATTGTCTTCGTATAATATGTGTGTCCAAACCTTTTGCTTACTGTAAGTTACAGTAGGAGACCATGTTAATTGTGTCTAGGACATGGAGATTTATATTTTAGTTTCCCGAAGGATGAATAACGAGTACAGCTGTGGCTCCAGAAAATAAGGAGGAGTAATTTTGTCCCCACAAAATATTCCAAAGTATGTTCCAAACACTTTGAAGAGGAATGTTTAGACAGAGAAAAATTTTGACGTGTGTGGCTGAAGGTAGATGCTATACCAACTATTTTTAATTTTCCACAGCACCTACCACCAATTTCTGCATTCAGCTTAAATACACTTTCTGCACAAATTAAATAATAAACACAATAGTGTAGCTAGTCAAAGTACACATTCATCTTCTTTGGTGTATTTTGCCTTCAATTTATTTTCTTCACCATTTGATTAAGAAGCGTAAAATATTAGTAAACATGTCCCCAAACTCTTTCGTTTGTGTCACTTTCCACTTCCCTTAATCGTAGTATATGCGTTGACTGTTAGATGACCAACTGTATTTGCTTCACAGTACATTTATTCTACGATCGCCTTTTTCCCCCCTTTCTACTCAGTCTACTATTTATTTAATAAACTGGGAGCAAGTACGTAAAATGCGTTAAACGAACACTTCGAAGTGTCACCAGAAAGAAAAATTAAGCTTTAGGTCGCAAAAACGAGAAAATAAATACGCAGAAATTGCAGAAAAAAGGGTGAATTAGCAGGGATATAATCGCTAATGTGTGGCAAATTCGGTGTTTTTCGGACACTTGCAAAATTAGTAGTGTACTGTCAAGTCGTTTTGCACGACTATCACTGCAAAAATGTACGTCAGGCTCTGTAATACTATAAAGTGCCGTATCATGCCGAAAACTACCAAAAATCGAGTGCATCTGAACTGCGACACCTAGATCCAAGAAGGAGAATGCAATATCACTTGCCCTTAAAAGTTACGTAGCTGGTTTATTCCCGGTATCAAATGGATACTGTTAAAATGTCTGCGCAACATATGTAAATAATCCACGACACGTACGAAAAAAATCCGTCTGTGCTAGAGATGTAGTGACATTAGAAACACACAGGGCGCTATACGGACAAACACACGACGTCCCGAGAACACGTGACCAGGCCGGCAATGTATGTTGACAACACAAAATCTGTTCAGCGCATGTGAATGCTCACTCCAGAGATATTTATTCCATTGGCAGAACCGAACGCAACCGAACTGCTCCAGTGACGGCACTGGGATCTCTGCGTCGAAGGATCGCTCATCTACGAGGGCCACCCTTTCAATACGTAATGACAATACTGGTCTGTTAGACTATCCATATATTGAAGCGACCTCAGACCAACCATTATACTGACATTTGGCAATGCGATTTTACGATGGCAATGTGTCGAATGCCCAGAAGAAAGTGTGTGCAACAATTCTACACTGAATGGCCAAAGAAACTGGTAGACTTGCCTAATATCGTATAGGGCCCCGGCGGGCACGCATAAGTGCCACTACAAGACGTGCCATGGCAACTAATGTCTGAAGTAGTGCTGCAGGGATCTAACACCGTGAATCCACCAGGGCTGTCCATAAGCCCATAAGACACGGTACGGTCGCAGGTGCGAATCCTGCCTCGGGCACGGATGTATGTGAAGCCCTCAGATTAGTTAGGTTAAGTAGTTCTAATTCTAGGGGAATGATGACCTCAGAAATTAAGTCCCACACTTGTCAGAGCCATTTCACCCATTTTTCTCCGGAGCTCGGTGGCCAGCGGAAGTGTTTAAACTCAGAATGTTGTTCCTGGAGGCTCTGTAGTAATTCTGGACGTGTGGGGGGGGGGGGTCGCAATGTCCTGCTGGAATTGCCCAAGTCCACAGAGATGCACAATGGACATGAACGGACGCAGGGAATCAGACATGAAACTTACGTACCTGTCGCCTGTCACAGTCGTATCTAGACGTATCAAGGGCCCCCATATCACTCCACCTGCATACTCCCGCCACAATTACAGAACCTCCAGCAGCTTCAACAGTCCCTGCTGACATACAGTGTCCTTGGATTCATGATGTTGTCTCCATACCCGTATACGTCATCTGCTCCATACAATTTGAAACGAGACTCGTCCGGCTAAGCAACAACGCCTCCGTCAATTAGTTTGCAAGTTACGAAATTTTAAACAGTGGATACATATTTTTGGACCCATCTGTATACTCACTTCCCGCTACAAGTCTCAGAAGTTTGTAACGGGAATTTCTGAACAGTCTGCTTAAGGAGCGCGAACAGCGTCAGATGTCAAATGCTCACTGCGAAACAAAAGGAGGTGTCGCGTAATCTCGCCAGGTAGCTTTATCAACACCTGGCGCGGAGCATTCGTAACGAAGTCTGATCACGAAAAGAAGTCGTGCACCTCGCACGTTGTAAACACCTTCACTGCTGCATCCGCCATTCGAGACTGAGGTATGGGCTCACTAAATGGCACCTCAGTGAGTTCAGCGATGAATCGAGGTCCTGCAGTACCCTGGATGAACATCGTCGACGAGGATGGTGTAGCTCAGACTTCGTTCTGGAAAGGCAGAGCGGTGCTACACCCGGCGTTATGGTGGGGGAAGCCACCGGGTATGACTTCAGGTCGCGGCGAGTATAGACGGCCCCTCATCCGACAGTACTGCAGTGCCACATTTCAGCAGGACAATGCTGGACCAGGCACGATACGTCTCCCTACGAACTGTCTGCATGGTGCTGAGATACTCCCGTGGTCAGCAACATCCCCAGATCCGTCTCCGATAGAATGTGTGCGGGACCAACTTGGACGTCATCTCCATCTGAGTGAGAAGGACCAGTTACAACAGGTGTGGGAGATGTGGCGCCCGGTGAGGTTACAACGGCTCTGGGACACCCGTTCGAACCGAGTTTATTGGTCCCATCGGACTAGGGAAGGAAATCAATCGAGCCCTGTCAAAGGAACCATCCCGGCATATCGAAATGGATGACAAGAGGGATAGAAAAACAATTAAAATCAGTCAAAATATGAAAGGCCACTGGAACTGATGGGATACCAGTTCGATTTTACACAGAGTACGCGAAGGAATTTGCCCCCCTTCTTGCAGCGGAGTACCGTAGGTCTCTCTAAGAGCGTAGCGTTCCAAAAAAACTGGAAAATGTCACAGGTCATCTCCATTTTCAAGAAGGGATGTCGAACAGATGTGCAGAACTATAGACCTATGTCAGTTGTAGAATTTTGAAACACGTATTATGTTCGAGTATAATGACTTTTCTGGAGAGTAGAAATCTACTCTGTAGTAATCAGCATGGGATTCGAAAAAGACGATGGTTTGAAACCCAGCTCGCGCTATTCGTCCACGACTCTCAGAGGGCCATAGACACCTGACCCCAGGTAGATGCCGTGTTTCTTGACTTCCGCAAGGCGTTCGATACAGTTCCCCACAGTCCTTTAATGAACAAGGTAAGAGCATATGGACTATCAGACCAATTGTGTGATTGGATTGAAGAGTTCCTAGATAACAGAACGCAGCATGTCATTCTCAATGGAGAGAAGTCTTCCGAAGTAAAAGTGATTTCAGGTGTGCCGCAGTGGAGTGTCGTAGGACCGTTGCTATTCACAATATATAAAAATTACCTTGTAGATGACATCGGAAGTTCACTGAGGCTTTTTGCGGATGATGCTGTAGTATATCGAGGGGTTGTAACAGTGGTAAATTGTACTGAAATGCAGGAGGATCTGCAGCGAATTGACGCATGATGCAGGAAATGGCAATTGAATCTCAATGTAGACAAGTGTAATGTGCTGCGAATACATAGAAAGAGAGACCCCATATCATTTAGCTACAATATAGCAGTTCAGCAATTAAAATAGGATGACCATATGAAATTAATCGTCTGTAAAGCAGATGCCAGTCTCAGATTCACAGCAATAATCCTAAGGATATGCAGTCCGAAAACAAAGGAAGTATGTTACAATACACTTGTTCGCCCACGGCTTGAATACTGCTCACCGGTGTGGGATTCGTACCAGATAGGGTACCCGTGGTCTAGGGGTAACGTCTTTGATTCATAATCAAAACGTCTTCGATCCCGGGTTCGATCCCCGCCGAAGATTTCCGGCATAAGAAGTCAGCCTCATTCTGCCAACGGGGGGAGGAGCAGATGAAGGTTCAGGGCACTCTCTTGTCCTAGGGGTGGGAAATTGCCCCTAAAGGCGGAAGAATCAGCAATGATCAACGACATGAGGATGCAGAAGGCAATGGAAACCACTGCATTAAAGACAAGTAATGTGTATCCACAGGACATGTGGCCTGTAGTTGAAGAAGTGTCATGATCTCTCCATTGGCAAAAGATTCCGGAATAGTCTCCCATTCGGATCTCCGGGAGAGGACTGCCAAGGGGGAGGTTACCATGAGAAAAAGATTGAATAATCAACGAAAGGATAATGTTCTACGAGTCGGGGCGTGGAATGTCAGAAGCTTGAACGTGGTAGGGAAACTAGAAAATCTGAAAAGGGAAATGCAAAGGCTCAATCTAGATATAGTAGGGGTCAGAGAAGTGAAGTGGAAGGAAGACAAGGATTTCTGGTCAGATGAGTATCGGGTAATATCAACAGCAGCAGAAAATGGTATAACAGGTGTAGGATTCGTTATGAATAGGTAGGTAGGGCAGAGGGTCTGTTACTGTGAACAGTTCAGTGACTGGGTTGTTCTAATCAGAATCGACAGCAGACCAACACCGACAACGATAGTTCAGGTATACATGCCGACGTCGCAAGCTGAAGATGAACAGATAGAGAAAGTGTATGAGGATATTGAAAGGGTAATGCAATATGTGAAGGGGGACGAAAATCTAATAGTCATGGGCGACTGGAATGCAGTTGTAGGGGAAGGAGTAGAAGAAAAGGTTACAGGAGAATATGGGCTTGGGACAAGGAATGAAAGAGGAGAAAGACTAATTGATTTCTGTAACAAGTTTCAGCTAGTAATAGCGAATACCCTGTTCAAGAACCACAAGAGGAGGAGGTAGACTTGGAAAAGGCCGGGAGATACGGGAACATTTCAATTAGATTACATCATGGCCAGACAGAGATTCCGAAATCAGATACTGGATTGTAAGGCGTACCCAGGAGCAGATATAGACTCAGGTCGCAATATAGTAGTGATGAAGAGTAGGCTGAAGTTCAAGACATTAGTCAGGAAGAATCAATTCGCAAAGAAGTGGGATACGGAAGTTCTAAGGAACGACGAGATACGTTTGAAGTTCTCTAACGCTATAGATACAGCAATAAGGAATAGCGCAGTAGGCAACACAGTTGAAGAGGAATGGACGTCTCTAAAAAGGGCCATCACAGAAGTTGGGAAGGAAAACATAGGTACAAAGAAGGTAACTGCGAAGAAACCATGGGTAACAGAAGAAATACTTCAGTTGATTGACGAAAGGAGGAAGTACAAACACGTTCCGGGAAAATCAGGAATACAGAAATACAAGTCGCTGAGGAATGAAATAAATAGGAAGTGCAGGGAAGCTAAGATGAAATGGCCGCAGGAAAAATGTGAAGACATCGAAAAAGATATGATTGTCGGAAGGACAGACTCAGCATACAGGAAAGTCAAAACAACCTTTGGTGACATTAAAAGCAACGGTGGTAACATTAAGAGTGCAACGGGAATTCCACTGTTAAATGCAGGGGAGAGAGCAGATAGGTGGAAAGAATACATTGAAAGCCTCTATGAGGGTGAAGATTTGTCTGATGTGATAGAAGAAGAAACAGGAGTCGATTTAGAAGGGATAGGGGATCCAGTATTAGAATCGGAATTTAAAAGAGCTTTAGAGGACTTACGGTCAAATAAGGCAGAAGGGATAGATAACGTTCCATCAGAATTTCTAAAATCATTAGGGGAAGTGGCAACAAAACGACTATTCACGTTGGTGTGTAGAATATATGAGTCTGACGACATACCATCTGACTTTTGGAAAAGCATCATCCATACTATTCCGTAGACGGCAAGAACTGACAAGTGCGAGAATTATAGCACCATCAGCTTAACAGCTCATGCATCAAAGCTGGTTACAAGAATAATATACAGAAGAATGGAAAAGAAAATTGAGAATGCGCTAGGTGACGGTCAGTTTGGCTTTAGGAAAAGTAAAGGGACGAGAGAGGAAATTCTGACGTTACGGCTAATAATGGAAGCAAGGCTAAAGAAAAATCAAGACGCTTTCATAGGATTTGTCGACCTGGAAAAAGCGTTCGACAATATAAAATGGTGCAAGCTCTTCAAGATTCTGAAAAAAGTAGGGGTAAGCTATAGGGAGAGACGGGTCATATACAATACGTACAGCAACCAAGAGGGAATAATAAGAGTGGACGATCAAGAACGAAGTGCACTATTAAGAAGGGAGTAAGACAAGGCTGTAGCCTTTCGCCCCTACTCTTCAATCTGTACATCGAGGAAGCAATGATGGAAATAAAAGAAAGGTTCAGGAGTGGAATTAAAATACAAGGTGAAAGGATATCAATGATACATTGCTACCCTGAATGTAAGTGAAGAAGAATTAAATGATCTGCTGAACGGAATGAACAGTCTAGTGAGTGCACAGTATGTTTTGAGAGTAAATCGGAGAAAGACGAAGGTAATGAGAAGTAGTAGAAATGAGAACAGCGAGAAACTTAACATCAGGATTGATGGTCACAAAGTCAATGAAGTTAAGGAATTCTGCTACCTGGGCAGTAAAATAACCAATGACGGACGGAGCAAGGAGGACATCAAAAGCAGACTCGCTATGGCAAAAAAGGCATTTCTGGCCAAGAGAAGCCTACTAATATCAAATACCGGCCTTAATTTGAGGAAGAAATTTCTGAGGATGTACGTCTGGAGTACAGCATTGTATGGTAGTGAAACATGGACTGTGGGAAAACCAGAACAGAAGAGAATCAAAGCATTTGAGATGTGGTGCTATAGACGAATGTTGAAAATTAGGTGGACTGATGAGGTAAGGAATGAGGAGGTTCTACGCAGAATCGGAGAGGAAAGGAATATGTGGAAAACACTGATAAGGAGAAGGGACAGGATGATAGGACATCTGCTAAGACATGAGGGAATGACTTCCATGGTACTAGAGGGAGCTGTAGAGGGCAAAAACTGTAGAGGAAGACAGAGATTGGAATACGTCAAGCAAATAATTGTGAAGAGGTTAGCACAGGAAAGGAATTCGTGGCGGGCCGCATCAAACCAGTCAGTAGACTGATGACCAAAAAAAAAAGGGTTGATGAAGAGAGAGAGAAAGAGAGAAAGAGAGAGAGAGAGAGAGAGAGAGAGAGAGAGAGAGAGAGAGAGAGAGAGAGAGAGAGAAGATCCAACAGAGAGCAGCGCGCTTCGTTACAAGATCATTTAGTAATTGCGAAAGCGTTACGGAGATGATAGATAAACTCCAGTGGAAGACTCTGCAGGAGAGTCTCTCAGTATTTCTGTACGGGCTTTTGTTGAAGTTTCGAGAACATACCTTCACCGAGGAGTCAAGCAATATATTGCTCCCTATTACGTATGCCTCGCGTAGAGACCATGAGGATAAAATCAGAGAGATTAGAGCCCACACAGAGGCATACCGACAATCTTTCTTTCCACGAACAATACCAGACTGGAATAGAAGGGAGAACCGATAGAGGTACTGAAGGTGCATCTCTGCCACACACCGTCAGGTGGCTTGCGGAGTATGAATGTACATATAGATTTGCCTGAAGCAAAGTCCAGGAGATATTTACTATTACGTAAAGGACAGAATGATATACGTAGAAAAGATATACAGATGTAGAAAAAATTTACAAACAGATGTACTTTCATGCAAATATTTTCTGGATTGTACAGCTGTTTGTAAAAGTTTTTTTATAGCTTTTTTCTATATCAGTCTCTCCTTAATGTAAAAGTAACTTCTGTAAAGCCTGACAGATGGCTCTGTTAAACTTAATCTGCTTGTCTACTGTGTGTTTTCAGACAGACGTTAAGCTCTCTTTCTTTATATTTCGTTTTTAAAATTAACTGTTGTATTTTTCAAATATTTCTGTCATAATGTTTGAAATGGGCACATGCCAATGACCGCGCGTGACAGGGGGCGCAACTCGTATTGTTTTCTTGGCAACAATGTAAACCACGGGGCCGATCAGTCTTCTGATGTTCCCAGCTGGGCAGACGAGGCACGTTTGGTTTCACTTTTGACTCGAGCATAGCTGCTCAAAATTCTCAGCATTGCTTTTAGCAACGTAATTTTACGTAAGTAGTCTTTGTACGTCACGAAAATTATCATCTTGGTTAATGTGTTTTTTTGTTGAATCTGATTTTCTATGTATTATTTTATAGGATTTATCGTAATTGTTCGGCTGTGTAATCCTATTTTAAAATAATGCATCAGAAAGGTACTTCTTCAGTTTTCTTGCGAATGGGTCGCAGTCACTAAAGTTCAATTCTTTTATCTTGACGGCACGCGCAAGTCCGCCTAGACGCGGGATATTGCTGCGTTGCCAGTTGCAAACGACGCACACCCCAAGAGAAGCAGTGCCACTAGAAGCCTTCCTAAAAGACAATTTCCATTCCTTCCGAACTGACTATGCGAATGTAGACGAGGTGTGGCTCAAATTCAAAGATATAGTAGCAACAACAATTGAGATATTCATACCTCATAAATTGGTAAGAGATGGAACGGATCCCCCGTGGTACACAAAAAAGGTCCGAACGCTGTTGCAGAGGCAACGGAAAAAGCATGCGAAGTTCAGAAGAACGCGAAATCCTGAAGATGGGCTAAAATTTACAGACGCGCGAAATTTGGCACGTACTTCGATGCGAGATGCCTTTAATAGGTTCCACAACGAAACATTGTCTCGAAATGTGGTAGAAAATCCGAAGAAATTCTGGTCGTATGTAAAGTACACAATCGGCAAGACGCAGTCAATACCTTCGCTGCGCAGTGCCGATAGTACTGTTATCGACGACTGTGCCGCTAAAGCGGAGTTATTGAACGCAGTTTTCCGAAATTCCTTCACCAGGGAAGACGAATGGAATATTCCAGAATTTGAAACACGAACATCAGCTAGCATGAGTTTCTTAGAAGTAGATACCTTAGGGGTTGCGAAGCAACTCAAATCGCTTGATACGGGCAAGTATTCAGGTCCAGATTGTATACCGATTAGGTTCCTTTCAGATTACGCTGATACTATAGCTCCCTACTTAGCACTCATATACAACCGCTCGCTCACCGATAGATCTGTACCTACAGATTGGAAAATTGCGCAGGTCGCACCAGTGTTCAAGAAGGGTAGTAGGAGTAATCCATTTAACTACAGACCTATATCATTGACGTCGGTTTGCAGTAGGGTTTTGGAGCATATACTGTATTCAAACATTATGAATCACCTCGAAGGGAACGATCTATTGACACGTAATCAGCATGCCTTCAGAAAACATCGCTCTTGTGCAACGCAGCTAGCTCTATATTCGCACGAAGTAATGGCCGCTATCGACAGGGGATCTCAAGTTGATTCCGTATTTCTAGATTTCCGGAAAGCTTATGACACCGTTCCTCATAAGCGACTTCTAATCAAGCTGCGGAGCTATGGGGTATCGTCTCAGTTGTGCGACTGGATTCGTGATTTCCTGTCAGGAAGGTCGCAGTTCGTAGTAATAGACGGCAAATCATCGAGTAAAACTGAAGTGATATCAGGTGTTCCCCAGGGAAGCGTCCTGGGACCTCTACTGTTCCTGATCTATATAAATGACCTGGGTGACAATCTGAGCAGTTCTCTTAGACTGTTCGCAGATGATGCTGTAATTTACCGTCTAGTAAGGTCATCCGAAGACCAGTATCAGCTGCAAAGCGATTTAGAAAAGATTGCTGTATGGTGTGTCAGGTGGCAGTTGACGCTAAATAACGAAAAGTGTGAGATGATCCACATGAGTTCCAAAAGAAATCCGTTGGAATTCGATTACTCGATAAATAGTACAATTCTCAAGGCTGTCAATTCAACTAAGTACCTGGGTGTTAAAATTACGAACAACTTCAGTTGGACGGACCACATAGATAATATTGTCGGGAAGGCGAGCCAAAGGTTGCGTTTCATTTGCAGGACACTTAGAAGATGCAACAAGTCCACTAAAGAGACAGCTTACACTACACTCGTTCGTCCTCTGTTAGAATATTGCTGCGCGGTGTGGGATCCTTACCAGGTGGGATTGACGGAGGACATCGAAAGGGTGCAAAAAAGGGCAGCTCGTTTTGTATTATCGCGTTATAGGGGAGAGAGTGTGGCAGATATGATACACGAGTTGGGATGGAAGTCATTACAGCATAGACGTTTTTCGTCGCGGCGAGACCTTTTTACGAAATTTCAGTCACCAACTTTCTCTTCCGAATGCGAAAATATTTTGTTGAGCCCAACCTACATAGGTAGGAATGATCATCAAAATAAAATAAGAGAAATCAGAGCTCGAACAGAAAAGTTTAGGTGTTCGTTTTTCCCGCTCGCTGTTCGGGAGTGGAATAGTAGAGAGATAGTATGATTGTGGTTCGATGAACCCTCTGCCAAGCACTTAAATGTGAATTGCAGAGTAGTCATGTAGATGTAGATGTAGATAGTATAGTATAGTTCGCAAACTTACGTTTATGGGGAGCGCGCGGTTTATGAAGTAAAACCGCCACTGCTACAGAGACCTGCTCCCTGCATTCCGTGCTGTGCGAGATTTTGTCATCACTGCACTGCTCCCCTGTGCAGACACATGGTGTTCCGACTGCTTTGACATACTTATCATTCGATTTTTACAAAAACTATTTGGCCCAAAAATTTGATTTTTACACATCTTCTTGATCCTTCCCCCCATCAATGACTTAATTTTGTTTCGATGTTCTACGCAGTTATTGTGCAGCATTAAATGTAGTAAACCATTTCACGAAATTTTGAACAGTTTGCAGAGATAAAAGTCCATAGCGTATACTTTCCGTATGGTTGATTTTAGTTGCAACAATGTTGAGAATGAAATGTGGACAAGATACCTAAATTTCATGTCAAATTTACTGTATAACAATACCTCATTAAATTTGCGTACCAGATAGGTATCGTATGTAATATTGAGAAATATTCCGTCTTTCGCGACTGTAATAAAAGTTTTATTTACACCGGGCGCGTTTGGCTTTATTTTAAAGCATTTTAATCAATCAAAAACAAGTAGACAAAATACATTAGACAAAACCGTGGATTTACAAAAACGTTAGGACTTGAATATCTGTGTATCAGTGAAGTGCTCTGAGCTATGACAAATATAATTTTTGTGTCTGGCACGCACAAACGCCATTTATTTGCTAAAACACTGATCAGTCGACACAAAAGTTGAATATTGTGTTACCACAGCACAAAACTACTGAAGGTTGCTTGGCAATGGAGGAGACAAAATACTGTCCAATGAAGATGCTTCAAAAGAGAAAAACGCGTCTGGTCTAAATAAGACGCTAATTACAGTTGCAGAAGAGGAATATATTACAAATTCTGATCTAAATAATACTTTTAATACTGTCGCAAACGAATATATCTCAATATGAATAGTAACACAGCGACTGCGGAAGAGAAGATATAGAAACAAAACAGATAATATGAATATTGTGTGTGTGCGCATTTTCATTGATTTTAATTGCTGTCAAAAGAAATATTGGAGGACAAAATTAGAAAAACCGAAAACCTATTATGGTTATAATGAAGAGATACAGCACTAGAAATTTCAAAAAATTACACTCAAACGAATAAAATTCATGAAGTAAGACACTTCGATCTTGTTTTTAAATAAAGAAAATATTGAGCACCAAACAAGGTCCGAACTCAGAACCGTTCGTCTTGCAGCCAAACTCTTTAACCATTACGCTAACGCAGTTCGTCATTCAATAGAACTCCTAGAGGACTAAAATATCACGCAATAGACCAACAAAAACTGTTGGTATGACTATGAATTACTCACGTTTCGTCGAAGTACAACAGGAAGTAAACAATTACCGTTGTTCTTTATTGTGAAAAAGCGGTTCTTTACAGACGAATGGAAAAACTGGTAGATGCAGACCTCGGGGAGGATCAGTTTGGATTCCGTCGAAATGTTGGAACACGTGAGGCAATACTGACCTTACGACTTATCTTAGAAGAAAGATTAAGAAAAGGCAAACCTACGTTTCTAGCATTTGTAGACTTAGAGAAAGCTTTTGACAATGTTGACTGGAATACTCTTTTTCAAATTCTAAAGGTGGCAGGGGTAAAATACAGGGAGCGAAAGGCTATTTACAATTTGTACAGAAACCAGATGGCAGTCATAAGAGTCGAGGGGCATGAAAGGGAAGCAGTGGTTGGGAAAGGAGTGAGACAGGGTTGTAGCCTCTCCCCGATGTTATTCAATCTGTATATTGAGCAAGCAGTAAAGGAAACAAAAGAAAAATTTGGAGTAGGTATTAAAATTCATGGAGACGAAGTAAAAACTTTGAGGTTCGCCGATGACATTGTAATTCTGTCAGAGACGGCAAAGGACTTGGAAGAGCAGTTGAACGGAATGGACAGTGTCTTGAAAGGAGGATATAAGATGAACATTAACAAAAGCAAAACGAGGATAATGGAATGTAGTCAAATTAAATCGGGTGATGCTGAGGGAATTAGATTAGGAAATGAGACACTTAAAGTAGTAATGGAGTTTTGCTATTTGGAGAGCAAAATAACTGATGATGGTCGAAGTAGAAAGGATATAAAATGTAGACTGGCAATGGCAAGGAAAGCGTTTCTGAAGAAGAGAAATTTGTTAACATCGAATATAGATTTAAGTATCAGGAAGTCGTTTCTGAAAGTATTTGTTTGGAGTGTAGCCATGTATGGAAGTGAAACATGGACGATAACTAGTTCGGACAAGAAGAGAATAGAAGCTTTCGAAATGTGGTGCTACAGAAGAATACTGAAGATAAGGTGGATAGAGCACGTAACTAATGAGGAGGTATTGAATAGGATTGGGGAGAAGAGAAGTTTGTGGCACAACTTGACTAGAAGAAGGGATCGGTTGGTAGGACATGTTTTGAGGCATCAAGGGATCACAAATTTAGCATTGGAGGGCAGCGTGGAGGGTAAAAATCGTAGAGGGAGACCGAGAGATGAGTACACTAAGCAGATTCAGAAAGATGTAGGTTGCAGTAGGTACTGGGAGATGAAGAAGCTTGCACAGGATAGAGTAGCATGGAGAGCTGCATCAAACCAGTCTCAGGACTGAAGACAACAACAACAACAAGAATGATACAAACATCTTTCCTTGCTATCGCCTGAATTAGGAGGCTTATTGCTTGTTTAGTTTAATTAATTATTAGAATATGAAGCAACTGGTATAAAGAATGCTTTTTCCCAACTATATATAAAAGAAAGTCTGCCATCAAGACATTGCTTTCGTTCAGTTACTTTATTCATGACTGGACGTTCCTAAAACTGAAGACACTCGTCCGTGGTCTGCACTGCAGTCGAGCTCTGGCAACGTTGTTCTCTGTTCATTGGCGGACTGTTTTTTGCGCAAACGAACCTGAACTTGGCCGCCGTCGTAAATGACGCGCAC
Source organism: Schistocerca gregaria (assembly GCF_023897955.1). Classification (NCBI taxonomy): domain Eukaryota; kingdom Metazoa; phylum Arthropoda; class Insecta; order Orthoptera; family Acrididae; genus Schistocerca; species Schistocerca gregaria. Next base: position 218,301,414 of record NC_064928.1, read on the forward strand.
TTTAACTAATAAGTCAGGAAGGTGGTGTAGCTCTTTAAAGAGCACAGATGCATGTGTGTCTCAGCACTGACCACGCGCGTAGGCGGCTAATTTTTGCCAGTTTTGTGCGTGCGAGGTCAGCTGAAGGTGAGAGGCGAGCGTGCGCTGACCGGAAGCGGGTCATGTCCCCGTGGCCTTCTCCGGTCCTCCCCGATGACGTTGAACCCTCGCCCCAGCTGTGTGACCTGTGCACTTATCACTGGAGTCCCGTCCGGCAGGTAAGGGTGGGAGCAGGAGTAAAAAAGCGGGGGGCAGACTTTCCCTGATTACTCTGTGTCCAAAGAGTCCCTCCTACCCCCAGGTCAAAAGAGTATACGAACTGTATAATGGGGTGCTTACATAAAGGGGGGAAAAAACTGCGTGTCCAGCACGCGCGAAGAGCGGAAGGGATTCTCGCACACTCAAAAATATTGTCAAACCGTCAATAAACAATCTCACCAAAAGCAGCAGCACACCTCAATCCAGCGCGGAACCGGCCTCTACACATCACCACAGGCGTAGCTGACGGTACAGCCCGCGCAGGGCACGGTGGCCGATGATGATGATGATGAGGAGGAGGAGGAGGAGGAGGAGGAGGAGGAGGAGATGAGCGTTTAACGTCCCGTCGACAACGAGGTCATTAGAGACGGAGCACAAGCTCGGGTTATGGAAGGATGGGGAAGGAAATCGGCCGTGCTCTTTCAGAGGAACCATCCCGGCATTTACCTGAAGCGATTTAGGGAAATCACGGAAAACCTAAATCTGGGTGACCGGACGCGGGTTTGAACCGTCATCCTCCCGAATGCGAGTGGCCAATGAGCAGTGACCAGTTTTCGTTCAGAGCGCTGGGCGAGGTCACTCATTTGTTCGGTAGGGGAGACCGGTAAGTGTTGTCCACCTTTCTGCCTGTCAGCGATGATGGAATCGAGACTCACACCCTGCAGTCTTTCTCAGACGATTTTACAGCAACTATTGGGCAAAATATTTTAATTTTGGCTTTACTTACAGCTTTATATGTCAGGTTCATGATGATGTGCCCATATTTCGTTAATAGTCTTAGTTATTGTGATATTTACGTGTAAGTAAAACAGTTCGCAAAATTCGGAAAAGTGTGCAATGAAAAACAGAGGTCACTACGCGTTTGAGTTTGGCGCACATTACATAATATGTTGTTGGGTATGAAACTTAGGTAACAATTGAATTTTTCTCTGGACTTGAATAGAGGTATCTATCCGCCACCAATTTCGAGAAAATTGATCTGATGTAGCACACTCGTTTGCGATCTCACCAGAGTGAAATATACACAACATTCTTCATATTTCATAAATGGTATCAGATATCGAAATGATATTTTGGCAAATGATACCACGCAAAGCCAAGATTATTCTACCATATCGTTATTATTTCAAATTTCATTATTCCAATAACCACAGACTTTTTTGGCGAAATAATCTAATTTTTAAGGGTCATCGATAGCTGGTGAAATGAGAAACGCCAAGGATTTTGGAACAACAGCGCGGGATTAGCCGAGCGGTCTGAGGTGCTGCAGTCATGGATTGTGCGGTTGGTCCTCCCGCGGGCATGGGGGTGTGTGTGTGTTTGTCCTTAGGATAATTTAGGTTAAGTATTGTGTACGCTTAGGGACTGATGACCTTAGAAATTAAGTCCCATAAGATTTCACACACATTTGAAAATTTTATTTTTTGGAACAACACAAGTGAAAATATTACACTTTTTTGTACCGAGGATGTGCTTTTTTATAAGCTACAGACTTTAGTTTTCCTCTGTTCCCCACTTCATAAGCTTAATAAATCACCATTTCAGAATTCTCTGTCTGCATAACATGTTAGTGAGGTAAGACTGTGTAAACTCCACTGTATTTTGGCAGAAGCAGCAAATTTTGACTTGTAAACCAGAGAAATGTGTAGGTTTTTCGCAAAGTTTCCCACTCTGCTCTGAAAGTTAAAAATGGTTAACAAGCCAGGCGAAAATAAATCGCGGCATTTTCGGATCATAGATCATGAATACGACACTTCGTAATGATGTGGAATGTGTCAGGTTAATAAAAGGTGTCTATACAAGATATTACTTTACACAAAATATTACAGGACACTCAATATTTTTTTTGTGTGTGGGTTGGGAAATTATCCACTTACTATATCCAAAAATTCATCTAATGAGTAGAAGGAGTTGCCATTAAGAAATTCTTTTAATTTCCTTTTAAACGCTATATGGCTATCTGTCAGACTTTTGAGGCTATTAGGTAAGTGACCAAAGACTTTTGTTGCACCGTAATTTACCCCCTTCTTAGCCAAAGTTAGATTTAACCTTGAGTAGATAAGATCATCCTTTCTCCTAGTGTTGTACTTTTGAATTCGTACGGATTGTTAATAACATATTTCATATATATATATATATATATATATATATATATATATATATATATTGGCAGAAGCAGCAAATTTTGACTTGTAAACCAGAGAAATGTGTAGGTTTTTCGCAAAGTTTCCCACTCTGCTCTGAAAGTTAAGGCGAAAATAAATCGCGGCATTTTCGGCGAGATTGTTTCTACATACTAATAAAAGCAGAGGTGTCTGTAGATCATTCTGAATGGTCACCATGCAAGTGTGAGTGTGGAGATTATATATATATATATATATTGAGGCTACAGTGAAGATTTCTAGCTCTTTAAATAAATATTTGCAGGATGATCTTGGATGAGCTCGAGCAATTATTTTGATTACACACTTTTGTGTAATGAACACTCTTTTACTCAATGATGAGTTACCCCAGAATATGCCATACGAAAGCAGAGAATGAAAATAGGTGTGATAAGCTAATTTACTCAGATGTATATCGCCAAAATTTGCAATGACCCTACTAGCATAAGTAGCTGAACTCAAACGTTTCAGCAGATCCTCAGTGTATTTTTTCCAGTTCGACCCCTCATCAATGCATACACCTAGAAATTTTGAATATTCTACCTTAGCTACCGATTTCTGATCGAAGTCTATATTTATTAATGGTGTCAAACCATTTACTGTGTGGAACTGTATATACTGTGTTTTGTCAAAGTTTAATGAGAGCCCATTTGCAGAGAACCACTTAATGATTTTCTGAAAAACATCGTTTACATTTTCACCAGTTAATTCTTGTCTGTCAGGTGTGATAGCTATACTTGTATCATCGGCAAAAAGTAACAGCTTTGCACCTTCGTAAATATAGAATAGCAAATCATTAATATATATTAAGAGCAGCAGAGGACCTAAGACTGAACCTTGTGGCACCCCACTCTTGATTGTTCCCCAGTTTGAGAAATCACCAGTTTTTTTGCATATTATGTGAATGTGAACTGTTTATTTCAACTTTCTGCACTCGTCCAGTTAGGCATGATTTAAACCATTTGAGCAGTGTCCCACTCATACCACTGTACTTGAGCCTATCTAGAAATGGCTCCACTTAATATTTACAATAAATGTGAGCGCAAGCCTCAGTTTAGAACGGCACTTCCCCTCCAGCGCTCGGCATCTCCCCTGCAGCGCTCTGAGCGCCCCCCCCTCCCTCCCCACCACTGCCACCCTCCCCACACTTCTTCAGCCGACTGTCCATCTAGCGGCCACGACATTTTGTGCGCACTATACAACAGCAGGGGGGAGTTCCGTGTTGTCAGTAGAGAAGCAGTAACAGGCTTCAATAACTACTGCAGCAGAATATTGTCAAGTCACCTTTCACAAAACCCAAAAGATTCTCGTTGTATGTACAGGCTCTAAGTGGTACCAAAGTTAGTTGTAAACAGTGCTTAGTAAATGGGACAAGATCTGAAATTGAGTATAGCAAAGCGAAAGCTGAAATGCTTAACTCGGTTTGCAAGTGCTCTTCTACAAAGGAAAAGCCACGAGTATTTCCCCAACTAATCCTGTACCACCGAAAAGACGAATAAAACAGGCATTACTGACAGTGGTGTTGAGAAACAGTTGAAATCGTTAAAATTGTACAGAGCTCCAGGGCCCGATGGAATCACTGTCAGATTCTATACTGAATTTGCAGTGGAGTTAGCCCCTCTTCTAACTATAATCTACTATACATCCAACAAAAAAAATGTGCCCAATTTTTGGAAAAATGCACAGCTCACAACCCTTCTACATGAAGAGTAGCAGAAGTAAGCTACAAAACTACTGTCTAGTATTCCCGACGTCGATTTATTGTAGAATCTTAGAACATTTTATGAGCTGAAACGTAATTAGGTACCACGAACACAATGACCTTCATGCAGCATGGATTCTGCAAACATCGATAATGTGAAACCAAACTCGCACTTCCCTCACATGACACACTGAAAGGATTGGATCAACACGGTCAGATAGATGCAGTGTTCCTCGATTTCCGAAAAACGTTCGACTCAGTACCGCACCTACGCTCGTTATCGAAAGTATGATGATAAGGGGTATCAAGAGAAATTTGTGAGTGGATTGAGGACTTCTTGGTAGGAAGAGCACAGTATCTTACCTTGGATGGAGAGTCATCAAAGTAACTACACGTGTGCTCCAAGGAAGTGCGTCGCGCCTCTTGGTGTTCGTATTATATACTAATGACCTTAGGGGCAGTATTAATACTAACGTCAGACATATAACAACTGATGCAGTTATCTACAAGTACCAACGAAGAACAGTGCAAGAAGTGTGTTGGGCCTCTTGCTGTTCGTATTATATACTAATGACCTTTGCGGCAATAATAAACTAACCTCGGACATACCGCAACTGACGGAGTTATCTAAAATGAAGCACAGTGCAAACTAAGCTGCAATAATATTGAATCGAACCTTGGTAATACTTCAAATTGGAGCAATGACTGACAACTTGCGTTCTAAATGTTCGTATGTCCCACATTGATCTCTGCAGTGTTGCTTGTGCATTAGCACTGACAACTCTACCCAAACGCCGCTGCCCTCTGTCATCAAGTGAAGGCCGTCTGCCACTGCGTTGTCCGTGGTGAAATGTACTGCCTGAAATATGATGTCATAGCCACAATTTTGAGACTGTGGCTCTCAGTATATTGAATTCCCTAACGATTTTCGAAATATCTCTAACAACAATATCGCGTTCAAAATCTAGTGATTCCTGCCGCGCGAATATATAATCAAGTCGGAAACTTTTCCACATGAACAACCTTAGAACAAATGACAGATGTGCCAATTGCACTTCTACACTGACGCGCGAAGGACGTGCTATAGCCATGCGTATTCAAATACCGAGACATTTAAATAGGCAGAATACGGCGCTACGGTCGCTGACGCCTATGTAAGACAACAAATGTGTGGCGCAGTTGTCAGATCGGTTACTGCTGCTACATTGGCGGTTATCAACATTTAAGTGAGTTTGAACGTGGAGTCATAGTCAGCGCATGAGCGGTGGGACACAGCATCTCCGAGACAGCGATGAAGTGCCGTGAATATCAGGAAACTGGTAAAACGTCAAATTTCTGACATCGCTGCAGCCGGAAAAAGATCCTGAAAAAACGGGACCAACGACGACTGAAGAGAAACGTTCAACGTGACAGAAGTGCGACCCTTCCGCAACTTGCTGCAGATTTCAGTGCTGGCCCATCAACAAGTGTCAGCGTGCGAACCATTCAACTAAATGTCATCGACATGGGCTTTCGGAGCCTACTCCCCACCCGTGTACCCTTGATGACTGCACGACACAAAGCTTTACGACTCGCTTGGGCCCTTCAGCACCGACATTGAGCTGTTGACGACTGGAAACATGTTGCTTGGTCGGACGAGTATCGTTTCAAATTGTATCGAGTGGATGGATGTGTAAGGGTGAGCCGTGCCCGTGACTCGTTTTCGTGCCATATCTCATTTGACATCCTGTTTTTACTGTACTACCACCTCGTTATGTTAATTTCTATTACTGGTGTCACTGAGTTGCCGCCTTGCCTGTCCGTGAGCGGCAGCAGCGGCGCTTATCGATATAGGCTCTGGAGTATTATCTTTGCTGACTGCTATTGCTTCCCGGTTGTCGTGTGTTCGGATATGCCAGTGAGTTGGGAGGCGCTAGCAATGCACTTTGGTTCAAATGGCTCTGAGCACTATGGGACTCAAACTGCTGTGGTCATCAGTCCCCTAGAACTTAGAACTACTTAAACCTAACTAAGCTAAGGACACCACACACATCCATGCCCGAGGCAGGATTCGAACCTGCAACCGTAGCAGTCGCACGGTTCCGGACTGCGCGCCTAGAACCGCGAGACCACCGCGGCCGGCAATGCACTTTGGACGTGGCAGTGTTTGGCTTAGGACGTGGCAGAAGTTCAGTCGGGGCGCGGCTGCAGTGGACAGCCATGACTCGCCTGACAGTTGCCAACACATATCACTTGAGTGCGGACTACCTTGGTTGCTCGTCGGTCGTCTTGTCGGACGACGTGTATGCTGGCTGGCGATCGCTTATGGATTGCCTGCGTGTGCCGACTCGCGATTTGTCCTCGTTATTGCACAGTCGCTGCCGTTAGGATGGTCTAGTCCTTCGTGCAAGTGTCCATGCAACTGTGTGTAGCTTGTGATGTTGACTGCTCAGTAATTTTAGCGCTGTCTCCGTGCTGATGTGTGGCAGTCGGTCGGTTGGGGTGGAGCAGCGAAGAAAACTCTGTGGGGCGTCATATGGCCGGGCCCGCTGGCGGTCTCCAGGCAGTGTAGGAGTGTGTGGTGCTGTTCCCATTGCTACGGGGGTCTGTGGCTCACTGAATCATGACACGAAAATTGAGTTTGGATTTAATCTACCAGCAATCGAGACTGTTCACATTGTGCCGTTTGGTTCTCGTTGGCTGTTGGAGCATTCCTGCGAGCAACAACGAGTGTGTTCAAGTTGGCGAAGGTTTAGCCACCGTCCGGTGGTGTCTAACCGTATTTGGTTATTTGCAGTCGAAGTGCACCAGCGGAATTTCCTGCCTTGTGGCCGTTAACGTTCCTGTTACCTGCCCTGGCCGTTGACGTAAACACAGACAGTGTCCTTTCCTCACCATTTTGTCGCTGTCTAGCATGGTGTGTAGTTCGACAGCTTAATGGATGCTTGGTTGTTGGCGTCCATGCCTTTTACGTTTCCATTGAACTCCCAGTTGGTCGAGTGGAGCGCAAATTACCTCGTCGGTGGGTCTGTTGACTGACTGTTGGTTGGGTTGTCGTCGGATCTGAATGGTAGGGCCGACTGCCTGTCTGACCTAAGTGATCCTTAGTATTTCAAGTGCTGGCCGACCGCCGAAGCTTCTGAGCACTGTTAGCTGCATTGCCGTTTATTATTTTCTGTTGTGTGTATTTGTATGACTCATAACCGATGGTTTTGAATTAAAGTTGAATTGTTTTTAGCAGTGGTTTAAGTCATGCGCATTCAGTCACTTTAAAATTAAAATTCCTTGCTTGTCAAGTGTTACATTGTTCGGGCCTTCAGCCTGAATAATATATTGTTTAAAGATAAAGCGTTCTGCCTACTAAAAGTTATTTTAGTTGTATTTTAAGTCATGGGCCTTCAGCCGTTTTAAAATTAAAGTTCCTTGCTTGTCAAGTGTTAGATTGTCTGTGGTCTCCAGCCTAATTTAAGATAAGCCTTTGTAGTTTGAATTTATTTTACCTTGAGTTTTAAGTCATGGGGCTTTCCGCCGTTTTTACATTAAGCATCTTTGTCTTTCGAGCATCAGACTGTCTGAGGCCTTCAGCCTAATTGAAGATAAGGCCTTCTGCCTTGTGTATTTGATTTAATTTTACCTTGAGTCTTAAATCATGTGCCTTCAGCCGTCTTTAAATAAAGGTTGTTAATTTTCAACTGTTAGATTTTTGCGCCTTCAGCGAAATTATGGAACTTACTTAACGCGAGGCCTTCTGGCTTCTAAATATTCTCTTTGGCGTCTGAATTTTGAGTTAATGGCTCTTACTTTTTTTTTAAATTAAAGTGGTTGTGCCCTTAAGGCATAAGATAGTGTAGCGTATTCAGCCGATAACTAAGTCCAAGAATTTGTACTGTAATGTTTGGTCAAATAAATAAAGTTATGTGTGTTCGAGTGTAACTTACAGCCGCTCATTTTGGCCCCTTACCACAATTCCAACTACCTGTCCTGTCCTGTGGGTTCAACACGGCGTATCAAAGGGTATGAAGAAATCTCACGAATCGATGGACCCTGCATGTCAGCAGGGGACTGTTCAAGCTGGTGGAGGCTCTGTAATGGTGTGGGAGATTTGCAGCTGGAGTTATATGGGACCCTTAATACGTCTAGATACGACTCTGACAGGTGACACGTACGTAAGCATCCTATGTGACCACCTGCATCCCTTCATGTCCATTGTGCATTTCGACTGACTTGGGCAATTCCAGCAGGACAATGCGACCATCCACACGTCCAGAATTGCTACAGTGTGGCTCCAGGAATACTCTTCTGCTTTTTTCCACTTCCGCTGGCCACCAAATTCACCAGACATGAATATTACTGAGCATATCTGGGATGCCTTGCAACGTGCTGTCCACGTCTCTTACGGATTTATGGACACCCTTGCAAGATTCACGGTGTCAGTTCCCTCCAGCACTACTTCAAACATTAGTCCACGCAACGTCGTGTTGTGGCACTTCTACGTGCTCGCGCGGGCCCTACACCATGTTACGCAGGTGTACCAGTTTCTTTGGCTCTTCAGTGTTTCTCTGAAACATGGACAAACATTTTACCTTGCTGCTGTTATGCGCCTGAAATCAGGCAAACACCAATTCAGGGGTGTCGAAAGGTCTGCCTAATGTATCTCCTCATGTTAATGGTGTTAGAACAGCGACCAGCCATTTACTTTCAGTACCTTCATTCAAAGGGCACATCGAAAGTGTTTAGTGAGAACAATTTACGTGTGCAACAAAACAATAAGAATGCAGTGGGAATGCATTTACATCTGTTGGACGAATGTTATGGAAACAAACACTCCAAACCGACGTTTCACGTAAGTCACATGCAACGAAGATCTGTAACGCAACCATCTGTGTGTGGCGTGTTTATAATTACGTATTATTTATATTTTAGGAAAATTAATCCGTAAAAAACACACATGTCATAAAGAAAGCGTGTAAACCGTCTGAGGATGAATCACAGCGACTCGAAACCTGTAACGGTGCCCTTTGAATAAAGGAACTGAAAGTAAATGGCTGGTTGCTGTCCTAACACAGCCACGGTCTCCATCAGGTCATCATATGACAAAATTGCATCTCCTCATGTTGCAGACTTAGGTGGAAGCTTCGTCGTCGCATACTTCTAAGCCGCGCAACAAAGCAATGTTTGTGGGGTAGCGTGCAGTAAATGAAAGAAGTGACTCACCGATGACCCTGTGCACGGCCGCCAGCTGCTGCTGCTGCCGCTGCCCCGTGACGGCGCCCAGGTCGTCCTCGTCGGCCGACGAGTACGCGTCGTTGACGAGCCCGTGCGGCCGCGACTCTAGCGCCTGCAGCTTCCGCGACCCGCGCAGCGACCGGTTCAGCGCCTCCTGCTGCTCCTCCGCCTCCTTGCGCTTCCGCAGCTGCTCCTGACGACGGGACGCAGAGGTCGAAACGTCAGCCTCACCAAACACGCTGCGCGGTGTGAGACATTCGAGAAAAGCTACGTACGCTGCATTTGGAATTACTGAGGAATGGGATACAGCTTTGACCTAAGGCTCCTATACTTTGACCAATGACGTCAGAAGTTTTTGTTATGGTTTTAGGGCGCAAAACTGCTACTGTCATTAGCGCTCGCTCTGTGACTTAGGTAGGAAAAAAAAAAAAAAAAAAAAAAAAAACCGAAACTGGAAACCAGCAGCAATGGGAACGAAACTCAAAAGTGGGGAAACCAAAAACAGAATGAAAGCTTAAAAAAAACACTATAGAAGGGAGGGTTGTTTGTCCCCCAAAAAGAGCTTCAAATGACTGACGTCATCTCACTGGCACTAATGAACTAGAGAAGGCAATCGGCTGAGCGTGTGTCATCTGCTAAAATGGAAGATATATCAGGCGACAGCTGTAGATGGGCGCGTAAGGGAGTAAAATAAGGGCACTCGAGTAAAAGGTGTTTCCCCGTCCACAGTTGAGAGCAGTGGGAACAGAGTGGGGGAGGATCGTCGCTTAAAAGATGTCGATGGCTAAAGAGACAGTGCCTTATACGGAGTCTAGTTAAAATTACCTCCTCCCGGCGACGAGTTCGGGGGGAAGAGGTCCAACCACAGGGAAGAGCTTTCAAGTCCTGCAATTTATTAATGGTAAGTGTTGACCAATGTGAGTGCCATTAAAGAGCAACACGACGACATAAAATGCTCCGTAGATCGGCGAAGGGAATCGTGCGAATAGCTTGCCGAAGAAGAGAGACTGCAGCCTTGGTCGCTATAACGGCCGCCTCATTTCCACAGATGCCAACATGTCCTGGGATCGAGAGGAACGCCACAGGACGCCCCACAAGTGGAGCAAGCGTAAGCAGTCCTGAATCCGGTGGACCAGAGGACGGACAGGGTAGAGAGCTTGGAGACTGAGGAGAGAGCTGATAGAATCTAAACAGATAACATACTTTATCCGCTGATGGCGGCGGATGTATTGGACAGCCTGGAGAACAGCGTAAAGCTCCGCAATATAAGCCGAAATCGATGTGGGGTGTCGCCAACAATATCGCCACTCTCAACACCAAACGATGTTTTTGCAACGTCAGAAGTTATCAGAGATGATGTATTGCACAGATTTAACAGCAAAGACGAGTTTTGAGAAATAAAGGAAAGCAGGACAGAGAAACAAGATGGTAGACACACAGCATGTACATTGATATTCAAAACGTAATGTTAAGCATAGTATCCTACTCTTCAGTTTACCTCTTTCATATATTTCTATGAATATGGAAGGAGGGTTGGTCAAGTGCAGTACGAATACAAATTTTACAGCTTTCGCTTTTTCTCACCTTCTCCAGCACTAGTATTACTACCCACACAGGTTACCTGAACAGGATACTATCAAAGACGAAAAAAAGCGACTTACGCTACACTGGCATCCCGTAACACAATTGAGCTACGAAGGTAGTATCCAGTTCTTCATTTGACCTATATAGGTCGAGTGCATTCCCGCATACAAATCTTACGTATGTCGCTATTTTTCGTCTTCGCTATAACTCTGGGCAAATAGGAGATATTTGCATGAAACGCTTGTGGTAAAAAAGGGAAAAAACGTAGCTTTCACCATTACTTGTTTAATTGGGATTTATGGATCATGCTTTAAATACCTTTCTGTGAAATTTTTCTTGTTGTTGTGGTCTTCAGTCCTGAAACTGGTTTGATGCAGCTCTCCATGCTACTCTATCCTGTGCAAGCCTCTTCATCTCCCAGTACCTACTGCAACCTACATCCTTCTGAATCTGCTTAGTGTATTCATCTCTGTCTTCCTCTACGATTTTTACCCTCCACACTGCCCTCCAATACTAAATTAGTGATCCCTTGATGCCGCAGAACATGTCCTACCAACCGATTCCTTCTTCTAGTCAAGTTGTGCCACTAACTTCTCTTCTCCCCAATCCTATTCAGTACTTCCTTATTAGTTATGTGATCTACCCATCTAATCTTCAGCATTCTTCTGTAGCACCACATTTCAAAGCTTCTATTCTCTTCTTGTCCAAACTATTTATCGTCCATGTTTCATTTCCATACCTGGCTACACTCCATACAAATACTTTCAGAAATGGCTTCCTGACACTTAAGTCTATACCTGATGTTAACAAATTTCTCTTCTTCAGAAACGCTTTCCTTGCCATTGCCAGTCTACATTTTATATCCTCTCTACTTTGACCATCATCAGTTATTTTGCTCCCCGAATAGCAAAACTCCTTTACTACTTTAAGTGTCTCATTTCCTAATCTAATTCCCTCAGCATCACCTGATTTAATTTGACTACATTCCATTATCCTCGTTTTGCTTTTGTTGATGTTCATCTTATACCCTCCTTTCAAGACACTATCCATTCCGTTCCACTGCTCTTCCAATTCCTTTGCCATCTCTGACAGAATTACAATTCATCGGCGAACCGCCAAGTTTTTATTTCTTCTCCATGGATTTTAATACCTACTCCAAATTTTTCTTTTGTTTCCTTTACTGCTTGCTCAATATACAGATTGAATAACTTCGGAGAGAGGGTACAACCCTGTCTCACTCCCTTCCCAACCACTGCTTCCCTTTCATGTCCCTCGACTCTTATAACTGCCATCTGGTTTCTGTCCAAATTGTAAATAGCCTTTCGCTCCCTATATTTTACCCCTGCCACCTTCAGAATTTGAAAGAGAGTATTCCAGTCAACATTGTCAAAAGCTTTCTCTAAGTCTACAAATGCTAGAAACGTAGGTTTGCCTTTCCTTAATATTTCTTCTAAGATAAGTCGTAAGGTTAGTATTGCCTCACGTGTTCCAGTGTTTCTATGGAATCCAAACTGATCTTCCCCGAGGTCGGCTTCTACTAGTTTTTCCTTTCGTCTGTGAAGAATTCGTGTTAGTATTTTGCAGCTGTGGCTTATTAAACTGATTGTTCGGTAATTTTTCTTTATCAGTCAAAATAAATTGAAGTCTGAAGTTTTTGTTGGTCGTCAAAGTCATAAATTGATGAAAAGTCACAAATATGAGAATTCCGTGTATTTTAGAGGGAAAGATACATCGACTGGTACTCAGGGAACCCTCCTCCCCACACCGTCAGGTGGCTTGCGGAGTACGGATGTAGATGTGGACTGCCTTGGGGTCTGTTCCTGACGATTTTTTAGGAAATAAAAAACATCGAAATTACAAGAATATTGTCAAAATTGTGTTGGAAAAATTTCAAGAATTCTGGTTGTAGCATGAGTGTACAAGTCCATTTCCTACACTCGCATATTGACTACTTCCATGAAAATCTGGAGCACAAGCTGAGAGAATTTCAGCACGATATTAAGGAGAGGTACTAGTGAAGATGTAATGAAAATATGATGGCCGACTATTGTTAGATGTTGAAGAGGAGGAATAAAGATGAGGTTCGGCGAGGAATCAGAGATGAGAGTTTGAATATTAAATGCAACGGAGTACTCATAATGTTGTTAAGTCGCCTGCTTGTAGAATTTTTATTATATATCTAAAAAAATAAAACAATTACAAAAATATAGGCATTGATTGAACTTTTAATATTTATGTAGCGCTTACTTAAATTTTTAATACATTAAGGTTATTTTGATAAGTATTCTTACGTAATAGACGAAAATGAAAGTAATTCTCAGAATCTTCGTTACAAACTGATTGTAGAACATCTGTTTTCGAGAAATTATCCAAAACAATGTTTTTAAATGTAGGCTTGAGTCATCACTGTAAATCAGTGAATACACCAGCCGTCTTCAGAAGAGAAACACAAGATTATGGTTTAACATACAGTCATCTGATCTACAAATCAAGACAGAAGTGATGCGTTAGTACTGACGTGGAGTGATTTCTAAAATGATTTACTTGTAGCTAGGGCTACTTTAAGAGTTTCAGTCGGCTCATTTCTTTTACTGTCATCAGAATATCGATGTCAGGAAAATAAAACCTTAGCAAGCCCGGCTCGCATGAGACTACCCCACGCTGTAAACAACCCACAATATATATGAATCATCGCTTGTAAAAGAACTTAAGTCTATTGACTCTACTTTTGAGGAAACAGAAAAAAAAACTGTTTGCCGTGGCCTGGTTCATCTGCGTGACTTCAACTACTGTAACTGCTGCTACTGTTATTCATGGACGTGCTGTCACACCACTTTTCATTTCAGACGCAATTTATAAGTATTTTAAGGCGTTTATAGTGCATGGACTTGAGTCCATTTAGCAGTTCATTTGTGACAATGTTGCAGAAGTAGTTGTTGTCGATGCAGCTCTCCATGCTACTCTATCCTGTGCAAGCCTCTTCATCTCCCAGTACCTACTGCAACCTACATCCTTCTGAACCTGCTTAGTGTATTCATCTCTACAACCCCCCCCCCCCCCCCCTCTCACAATTACCCTCCAGTACTAAATTGGTCATCCATTGATGTCTCAGAATCTATCTTACCAACCGATCCCTTCTTCTATTCAGGTTTGCTACAAATTTCTCCCCAATTCTGTTCAGTACTTCCTCATTAGTTACGTGAGCTACCCACATAATTTTCAACATTATTCTGTAGCACCACGTTTCGAAAGCTTCTATTCTCTTCTGGTCCAAACTATTTATCGTCTACGTTTCACTTCCATACATGGCTACACTCGATACAAATACTTTCAGAAACGACTTCCTGACAAATCTATACTCGATGTTAACAAATTTCTCTTCTTCAGAAACGCTTTCCTTGCCATTACCAGTCTACATTTTATATCCTCTCTACTTCGACCATCATCAGTTATTTTGCTCCCCAAATAGCAAAACTCCTTTCCTACTTTAAGTGTCTCGTTTCCTAATGTAATCCCTCAGCATCACCCGACTTAATTCGACTACATTCCATTATCCTCGTTTTGCTTTTGTTGATGTTCATCTTATATCCTCCTTTCAAGACACTTTCTATTCCGTTCAACTGCTCTTCCATGTCCCTTGCTGAAATTGTAAATAGCCTTTCGCTCCCCGTATTTTACCCCTGCCACCTCCAGAATTCACTAAAAAATATATAAAACTGGACTTAAGCAATTTTAACCGCATGTGGGTGTGGAAATTCGCAGGGAGCGAAAATTTGCACCCTTGTTTCCAAAACTCACTTGTCAATAAATGAAATTCCGACGCCACTTCTGTCAGCCGGACTTACTGTACCTGTCGGAAGTTCTTGAGCCTCTTCCGCGTTGGCGTGTCGGACACCATGGCTTCCTTCCTCGCTGGCTACGACTGTAATGTATGACGTCACGCACACTGCTGTCCCGTCCAAAGCAACTAACAGTCCACACGTGGCCTTCAGCTTTATCACCGCTGTCCTGCTGTAGACACGTCCAGCCTGCTCCTCCCCCCTTGCTATGCCACCCAGAACCACCCCCACAGCTCTTTGTCCTCTCCACCAGTTCGCTTCTTACGCGGCTCGATCACCCAACTGCTTCCTGCAACAGAAACCGTTTCTGCGCCCCTAGCCTCGGTTCTTTTATCCAACTTCTCTCTGGTGGCTCCGCCGACAGTCGTTTCTGCTCCTCTTTCTTTGCCGTCCACTGGGAACTCATTCGGCGCATTACTGCCACCAGCCTCTACTGTTCACTTCTTTACCGTAACCGGTGTTGCATCGAGGTCCTTCTTTACCTGAAATCCAATTCTCTAACAACCCATCCATTCTTTCTCCCTTCCTCGGCTATTATGAACGCTTTCTTCTTTTATGAGTTACGGAAATATCGCCGACGTTTCCAAGCCAGTAGATACAATTAGGCCATCGACATAATAGAGCAGTACAACAGAAAATGGAGATCTCACGAAGACGACGGTAGTGGCAGCGGGTGCAGCAAAGTACAGGCAGTTGCGAAGGGAGCAATATTAACGGAGGTACCTCGAGATATACCTGGTATAAAATTACCCCACAAAGAATTTTGTATCTTTGTTAAATGCCGCATTAAACTCCTCAGGCAGGAATACTAGAACGAATCGAGGCAATTAAAAGGCGGTTACTACGGAGCAATTGAAGTCGAGATACCACCGAAACTGTGGTTCCACAAAAGCGACTCTAGCTTTGCAAGGCTTTTGTATCACACGGGATACTGAAATAGCCCACTGTTGAGGATGTCGACCACCTCCTCTCTGCTGGCCCCTGCTACGGAATTCAGTAAGAAGAGCTTGTTGAGTGCCTAATAAACGAGTATTCACCGTTCCTGGTGTCCAGGAGTGCTCTGTTACTCTGCTGGGATAAGCGAAAATTATCGTCTACGACCTAGTAACAAGGTATCTCAGAAAAAGTAATTTATACATTTAGAGCAACTCCGTAATAAGTACCGACAGAAATACGCGGTAAATGCGAGAACAATGACTGGGTTTACACTGTAAAAAAGACAAAGTGTTCACGTAAGAAGAGAGACGCACCAGCTATTTGTTACCTTAAATCTTGAATTGAAGCGCTCGCCGCTATTATGCGACCTACTCAGTACCTCAAATAAACTATTGGCGGTGTGTATTTTATGTAAATGTTCAGAATATGACTATATGCTCAAGGGACTAAAATATCAATCTGCAGCTTGTTGTCAGATTCGTTCACCTGAGTGTTGTGTTTACATAACTTTAGAGCCTTCATTTGTAGCTTTTAACATCTTGCACTGAAGTCTTCGAATGTTTTTGTGGAGGCCATTTTAATAAGGGAAGGAAGAAAAAGGCCAAAATTCAAACAGGGAAGAAAAGGCCAAAATTCAAACAAGTAGCTTTAGAACTAAGCAGGTAAGGGTGGAAAGAGGGATTCGGTCAAGGAATCATCCGGGAATTCACCTCACGGAAAGACGAAGAGACTAAATCTGCATAGCAGAACGAGGGTTGAAAATATTAATACAGTAAGTTGTGCCTCATTACTGTATATCGTAGTATCTAGTCACATCTGCTATTGCCGTATCGCTAGCTAAGTACTCTCAAAATTAGATATATTTGAAAAAAAAACGAGAGAAAAGCGAAATTTCTTAAATAGAGAGATAACTGACAATATACTAGTGCGTGCCTCTATCCACGGTGTAGACAGCGGATAGTACCAGAGAGAATCTGTGCAGAAGCCACCGATAGCATAACTAGCTGGCAAGGTGCGGCGAAAGTTTGAATCAGTTAACACGCACGAACGCGAAATCGTGCGATAGACTCGGTAGAAGCTGATCTGCCTCGGCAGTAAAAGCGAAATTGTATTGTTGCGAAGACGTTGCCGGCATCCACGACATAACAAGAAAAGAGGGTAAACTTGAACGAGACAGTTTTTACTGCGTATTTTTTTGAATGATGTATTTTTCACTTATTTTGCGGTTTGAAGACGGGAGGTTGGCCAAGGATGGAGGAAAGAACTACGCCAGCACGTGGCATTAAGCATTGAGGGAGGCCATGGAACAGGTACGTCGCAGAGTAGCTAAATCTGGTTGGCGATCTCATAGAATGTGAGTCTAAATACAGAGGAGGGAAGTGTCTACTGCCTCCAGTCCTCACTATATCGGAGGTGACACTGGCCCCACAGTTCCGGATGGGCACAGGCGATCACGAACGTGTCGTCAGCAGCCACAGTGACGCAGACATCGACACACTGCAGACAGATACTGGCGCGAGAACACTCGGTCAACACAGCGACTATGGCACCGCACCGAAAGCAGACGCTGACGTCACTCGACTGCACATAGTGACGTCAGACCCTCGCAGAAGACGCGGAGAATCCTCCACGGGAGGAAGTCCTGGTGTGCACCTGCTGGACGCTTCCCATCCGCGATAAATGTCGGTTCGACTGTCAACGGAACAAACGCGCGTCGCAGTACCACGTGATCTCGATCCCGAACCAGTAACAACTCACGAAATCGACACGCGCCGAACTTGCGAGGCACTGTGGAAACTCGTGCCGATCACGCCGGCCTGCAACTGGTCGCTTAGCCAGTTGCCTGCCGTTCTCTCTCTCTCTCTCTCTCTCTCACACACACACACACACACAGCATGCACCGGGTGCGCTAGAAAACAATCTCCCGGAAGTTCCGGCAGGGCGCGGTTAGTCCACGCGTCACTTCCGATGCTCCATTGTGCCGCCTGCGCCGAACTTCCGGTCAGATCTACCTGCTCCCCCCCTCCCCCCTCCCCACTAACCTTCCCTCCCCCTACTGGTCCCCATTTCTCTCTCTGTCGTCCTCCATTTTTTTTTTTTTTTACCTCGCACGCAACTGGACACTATTTCGAAACTGGGATCACTACACTCTCCGATACGCTCGTGAGGGTTTTCAACGGGACATCCTCCTCTACCATTACTTTTACTCAACAGTAGTTATAGATACCAGTACTATTTTTCGAATTTTGGACAGGTCAACAATATCTCAGTTCCTTTCCTGAAAAACTTTCCTATAATTTTATGCACAGTATATTATATTTCAAGCTAAAATTTGCGAAAAGGAATTACTTTATAAAATATCTTAGTTTCGATGTTACAATCGATAAGTACCAGTTCTGAATTTACGATTAAATTATTTTTTAGAAACATTTGAAATTACGAATTATTCGCACACTTTAAATTTATATTATTAATTACGCAATTCTGTACTGTTTACTATGTTTATTTCTAGGTTCATTTATGAAATAATAATCGAAATTAAAAATGTAACGCGGGGTGGCCGAACGGTTCTAGGCGCTACAGTCTGGAACCGCGCGTCTGCTACTGTCGCAGGTTCGAATCCTGCCTCGAGCATGGACGTGTGTGACGTCCTTACGTTAGTTATGTTTAATTAGTTCTAAGGGACTGTTGACCTCAGAAGTTAAGTCCCATAATGCTCAGAGCCATTTTTTGACATGATCGGAGGCATTTTTGTACATACAATGTAATTTCGGCTTTGTTAACGTGAAAAATGAAAATACTGAATGTGTGATATACTAAAATGTGAGAAAACATATTTACGTAGAATATGCTGCAACACCAATCTTCACATTTATTTAGGTTCAACTTCAAGAATCAGACCCCTAGAGAAGAAGAACTGGAGCCATCTCAACATGACAAAGCTAAGTAAACCAGAAAGTTTATTGTAATCTTTGCTCCTCTCAAATCTTCATAAAAGTATTTGCTTATTAATTACCCTGGACTGGGCATTGTTTCATGTGGACATAGACGCAATCAGTAAGGGGGAGGGGGGGGGGGGGGGGGGGAGAGATTACAAGATGAAATCCGAGTCAGCCTTGTGGAGTATTTCCAAAACTAGGGCTGGGCGTTATATTTGGCCGGACTTTTTCCTTAAAAGCAGGAGTGCATACCTCGTACTGTAAACAGAAAGAGTGACAGAGTCGTATATTTTCCACTCTAACTGCTCAGTCTTCTTCCTGACAAATTCTCGTTCGTACTCACGTGTCTCAACACTATTAGGAGCGGCAGCAAGCTTGGCGGCTACGCATCGGCTGATCGGCACATTCTGCTTGATATACGCACTGTCTCTCTTCTTACAGACACACTTCTCCGATAGAACAGACGCCATACTTATGTAATATATATGCGGTGTCTGTTCTTTCGGACACGTCCGAAAGGACAGCAATTTCATACACAAGCCCCCAGCCTCTATGAATCAAGGCCTGGGTTCGAATCCCGGTCCGGCACAAATCTTCAACTTTCCCCATTGATTTAAATCAATGCCCACGCCCCTTGTAACTCATGTGTGTTTACGCCTGCCGGCATATCAGTCTTTCAGTGCAGATGCAGAGTAATTTACCCGACCATTCGCGGGAATTGCAGTAGGGCTGCGAGCGGAAAGGATTAATGGACAGGGGTCACTGCTCTGTAATGTGCGGCATGTATGGAGATTTGGGTCGAACGGAAGAACTACACGGATAGACGAAGCAGTTAAGGCGACCGCTCACGGAAAGCGGAAAATGCGGTTTTGAATCCCCATTCGACACAAATTTTCATCTGTCACCACTGATTTATTTCAATGCCCTTATGAAACAAAAAGTAGAAAATTTCTTTAGTCAAGTACAGACTGCTTTCCCAGCTCGCTTTGCGTGTAGCGTGGTTGTGACATTGTGACAGGCTCATTCGATATACGAAAAAAACTCGGCACACAGACATAAGAATAGGATTGGTTGGTACAGGGTGATAATTATTGAGCTATATGAAAAAAAAATAGTTACAAACTACGCCGTACAGACACTTTATTCCACATGTGAACGTCACTACACATATTCGGATGTAGGTTATGACATGTTCGATATGTGTGCCGTCAATGGCTATGATGTGGCGCTGACGAATAGCGAAATTCTGTATGACCCGCTGAAGTGTCGGAATATGGATGCTGTCGATGACCTCCTGAATGGCTGTTTTCAGCTCAGCGACGGTTTTGGTGTTATTGCTGTGCACCTTGTCTTTAATACAGCCTCACAAAAAGGTACCGCATGTGTTCAGACCTGGAGAATATTGAGGCCCACGCCAGTGGCCTCTGGGTACTCCAGAGCCAGAATGCTTCTCCAGGGCATCAAACACTCTCCTGCTTCAATGGGGTCGAGCTCCGTCCTGTATCGACCACAGCCTGTGGAAATCAGGGTTGCCTTGGATAATGGGGATGAAATCATCTTCCAAAACCTCCATGTACCCTTCGGTGGACACCGTCCAAAAAGTAACATCGCATCGATTATTCCGTGACTGGACATTGCACGTGTGGCGTACCACACATTCACCCGTTGAAAGTGAAGAGACTTCTCGATCGCGCGTAGTGCGGATTTTCAGTCCCCAAATTGAGCCAATTTTCTTGTTGACGAACCCATCCAAATGAAAGTGGGCTTCGTCACTAAACCAAACCATAGAGCGCACACTAATTGGCATCATGCCTCATGGCCAACCGTGCAGTTTGAACGTCCTAACGAAAACCGTTCAGAACTTAACGACGATTTTATTTCATATAGTCCAATAATTGTCACCCTTTATATATTGTTATGGTATATTTCCTCATTCTTCATCACGCTTATTTCTTGCGCTTACGTCATTAGGTTGGAACGGGCGTTAGTTGTGCGTTCTCTGAAGCACCGCTAAACAGACTGACAAGCAGGACTTCGATACACGAGGAAGTGTCGCCGCTGAGTGAATGTAGGAGGAGACGAAATTACGCGCACCCAAACCTCTAGGAGACAGACATCCAGGTCGGTACCAAACGTTGTGTGTCGACAAGAGTGTCGACAAGAGTGTCGACAAGAGTATCGACCAAAACTCCGATTTATTTCGTGCTATGTACTGTCGTTCAATGGAACAGGCGTGAACGGTAATTAAAGATAACACCAGAAGTACGAAGTACAGGAGAGGAGTCCGTGGATGATAGTTTTGTGGATTTCACGTTGGTGAGTTGGCAGAGCGTTAGGTCAATTGTGCCAAACTTCCCGCGTTCAAACCCTACTTATGAAAATTTGTTTTAACTGTGTGTGCATGACACTTTTATACGGGAGAATATTTTCGTGAAACGTAACAATGCAAAGGAGTTTTTGTAGCGGTGTCGTTTTGGCAGTGTGCTTTCGCTTCGTTATAGTGTACAGCTGCAGACATAGGTTTGGTGTACTGTCCGACATGTGCGACAGAACAGACAGCACTCGTGATGAAGCAGCTGGTGCATTTGTAGTTTCACAGAACAAACATAAACAATCGCTACAGTGGAGTAAAGAAACAGTTACATCACATAAGCGGAAGTATTAACATTCCCGTGTCACATTTTCAAGCATGATACAGTAAAAAAAAATTATCATCATTGAGCTATGATCCCAGCACCCTAGATATGACGATCTAACGCTCTACCCTACGGACGTTATGTGTATTAGTTATTCACAGCTGTGCTGCGTACTGCTGATGTTACTTTGAGTTGACGTTTACACCCGTTCTGCCGGACGACAGCGCACAGTACGACCTAAATCGAAGTTTTGGCTGATACTCGATCGACATACAACGTTTGGTAGTGATCTGAGTGTGTGACATCTGGACGTTTCGGTGTTAGACAAAACTTCTAGATGGTGTGATAAATGGCAGGTAGGTCTACATGTAGAGAGGTGAAAGTTAATGCAAATGAATAGGACAAACGAACCCGTAATGTCCGAATACAGCACGAGTAGTGTAATG
Organism: Schistocerca gregaria; assembly: GCF_023897955.1. Lineage (NCBI taxonomy): Eukaryota > Metazoa > Arthropoda > Insecta > Orthoptera > Acrididae > Schistocerca > Schistocerca gregaria. The sequence continues at coordinate 218,323,160 of NC_064928.1, forward strand.
CTTGACACGGTCACGTCAATTATCTAGACGTAACACTGCAAAGCGATATGAAACGGAACGAGCATATGAAGATTGTGACAGGGAAGGCCAATGGCCGACTTCGGTTTTTTGGAAGAATGTTATGAAACTGTGGTTTATCTGCAAATGTTCAAAATGGCTCTGAGCAATATGGGACTTAACTTCTGAGGTCATCAGTAGCCTAGAACTAAGAACTACTTAAACCTAACTAACCTAAGGACATCACACACATCCACGCCCGAGGCAGGATTCGAACCTGCGACCGTAGCGGTCGCGCGGTTCCAGAAAAAAGCGCCTAGAACCGCTCGGACACGCCAGCCGGCCATCTGCAAAGTAGATCGCATATAGAAAACGAGTGCGACCCACTCTTGAGTACTGCTCGAGTGTTTGGGGTCCGTACCAGGTCAGATTAAAGAAAGACATCGAAATATTTCAGACGCAGAGTGCTAAATTTGTTACCAGTAGATTCGATCAACTTGCGCGAATGACTGAGATGCTTCGGGGATTCAAATGGAAATTCCTGCAGCTAAGGTCGACGTTATTTTACAGGAACACTCTTTGAGGAAATTCAGAGAACCGGCATCCGACTCTACTAACGACAACGTACATTAGCGCTTAGGGACCACGAAGATGAACGAGACTGGGGCTCAAATGGGGGCACAAAGACGTTCTGTTTGCGGGTGGAACAGGAAAGCAGATGGCAAGTGGTGTAGACGACCGTTAACAGCCAGAAACTTGACAACTCTAGTCCTGTGACACACAGGTGGCGGTTAGGTCGAACAGTTTTTGATTGATAGAATCAAGAACGTTACACCTATGCCGGAGACTTTCAACAAAACCAAGCAACAATGAAACTTCCCAAGATAGTGAAGGGAGATGAAAATTTAATATTCATGGGTGACTGGAATACGCCGGCCGCCGTAGTCTCGGGGTTTAGGCGCGCAGTGCGGAACCGTGCGACTGCTACGGTCGCAGGTTCGAATCCTGCCTCGGGAATGGATGTGTGTGATGTCCTTAGGTTAGTTAGGTTTAAGTAGTTCTAAGTTCTAGGGGACTGATGACCACAGCAGTTGAGTCCCATAGTGCTCAGAGCCATTTGAACCATTTGACTGGAATTCGAGTGTAGGAAAAGGGAGAGAAGGAAATGTAGTAGGTGGATATGGATTGGGGCAAAGAAATGAAAGAGGAAGCCGCCTGGTAGAATTTTGCACAGAGCATAACTTAATCATAGCTAACACTTGGTTTAAGAATCATGAAAGAAGGTTGTATACATGGAAGAACCCTGGAGATACTAAAAGGTATCAGATAGATTATATAATTGTAAGACAGAGATTTAGGAACCAGGTTTTAAATTGTAAGACATTTCCAGGGGCAGATGTAAACTCTGACTACAATCTATTGGGTATGACCTGTAGATTAAAACTGAAGAAACTGCAAAAAGGTGGGAATTTAAGGAGATGGGATCTGGATAAACTGAAAGAACCAGAGGTTGTACAGAGTTTCAGGGAGAGCATAAGGGAACAATTGACAGGAATGGGGGAAACAAATACAGTAGAAGAAGAATGGGTAGCTTTGAGGGATGAAGTAGTGAAGGCAGCAGAGGATCAAGTAGGTAAAAAGACGAGGGCTAGTAGAAATCCTTGGGTAACAAAAGAAATATTGAATTTAATTGATGAAAGGAGAAAATATAAAAATGCAATAATTGAAGCAGGCAAAAAGGAATACAAACGTCTCAAAAATGAGATCGACAGGAAATGCAAAATGGCTAAGCAGGGATGACTAGAGGACAAATGTAAGGATGTAGAGGCTTATCTCACTAGGGGTAAGATGGATACTGCCTACAGGAAAATTAAAGATACCTTTGGAGATAAGAGAACCACTTGTATGAACATCAAGAGCTCAGATGGAAATCCAGTTCTAAGCAAAGAAGGAAAAGCAGAAAGGTGGAAGGAGTATATAGAGGGTCTATACAAGGGTGATGTACTTGAGGACAATATTATGGAAATGGAAGAGGATGTAGATGAAGATGAAAAGGGAGATACGATACTGCGTGAAGAGTTTGATAGAGCACTGAAAGACCTGAGTCGAAACAAGGCCCCCGGAGTAGACAACGTTCCATTGGAACTACTGACGGCCTTGGGAGAGCCAGTCCTGACAAAACTCTACCATCTGGTGAGCAAGATGTATGAAACAGGCGAAATACCCTCAGACTTCAAGAAGAATATAATAATTCCAATACCAAAGAAAGCAGGTGTTGACAGATGTGAAAATTACCGAACTATCAGTATAATAAGCCACAGCTGCAAAATACTAACACGAATTCTTTACAGACGAATGGAAAAACTAGTAGAAGCCGACCTCGGGGAAGATCAGTTTGGATTCCGTAGAAATACTGGAACACGTGAGGCAATACTGACCTTACGACTTATCTTAGAAGAAAGATTATGGAAAGGCAAACCTACGTTTCTAGCATTTGTAGACTTAGAGACAGCTTTTGACAATGTTGACTGGAATACTCTTTTTCAAATTCTAAAGGTGGCAGGGGTAAAATACAGGGAGCGAAAGGCAATTTACAGTTTGTACAGAAACCAGATGGCAGTCATAAGAGTTGAGGAACATGAAAGGGAGGCAGTGGTTGGGAAGGGATTGATACCGGATTGTAGCCTCTCCCTGATGATATTCCATCTGTATATTGAGCAAGCAGTAAAGGATACAGAAGAAAAATTCGGAGTAGGTATTAAAATTCATGGAGAAGAAATAAAAACTTTGAGGTTCGCCGATGACACTGTAATTCTGTCAGAGACAGCAAAGGACTTGGAAGAGCAGTTGAATGGAATGGACAGTGTCTTGAGAGGAGTATATAAGATGAACACCAACAAAAGCAAAACGAGGATAATGGAATGTAGTCGAATTAAGTCGGGTGATGCTGAGGGAATTAGATTAGGAAATGAGACACTTAAAATAGAAAAGGAGTTTTGCTATTTGGGGAGCAAAATAACTGATGATGGTCAAAGTAGAGAGGATATAAAATGTAGACTGGCAATGGCAAGGAAAGCGTTTCTGAAGAAGAAAAGTTTGTTAACATTGAGTGTAGATTTACGTGTCAGGAAGTCGTTTCTGAAAGTATTTGTATGCAGTGTGGACATGTATGGAAGTGAAACGTGGACGATAAATAGTTTGGACAAGAAGAGAATAGCAGCTTTCGAAATGTGGTGCTACAGGAGAATGCTGAAGATTAGATGGGTAGATCACATAACTAATGAGGAGGTATTGAATAGAATTATGGAGAAGAGAAATTTGTGGCATAACTCGACTAGAAGAAGGGATCGGTTGGTAGGACATGTTTTGAGGCATCAAGGGACCACCAATTTAGTATTGGAGGGCAGCGTGGAGGGTAAAAATCGTAGAGGGAGACCAAGAGATGACTACACTGAACAGATTCAGAAGGATGTAGGTTGCAGTAGGTACTGGGAGATGAAGAAGCTTGCACAGGATAGAGTAGCATGGAGAGCTGCATCAAACCAGTCTCAGGACAGAAGACCACAACAACATTATTATTATTATTATTATTAACAATAAACAAAACAGTGCCCTTTACTGGATTTCGCGTCTTATCACAGTTGGACACTTCACGAGCGCCTACGTGTGTGATGTGTTGGCGAATAATTGCTGCGGAAGCCAGAAAACTGGCACACAGATACTTTATCACTGCCAGTTGTTTTCAAGCGCCTAACAAGACCTTCTGGCACTTGTGCATGCGTCACGTACCCAATGGGATTACATTTACACGCATTATTATTATTAATGTTACTACTACTATTCCACATTCCTACTGAACTACGATTTAACTATCAACATTGTTGTTCATTTTTAGCTCATGTCCTCGTGTCTGGTTTGATGAGCCGCCATTATCTCTTGCGCCCATCACGCAGTGGCTTCTTCTGGCCTGCTGACAGGGGTCCCCTTCGTCTTTAGAGTTGTTCACCCAGCTCAGAAACCCAGTAGTTTCTGATGATTTGTCTAAATTCACTCCTGTTAATGATTTTGTCCTCTGACATACCGATTTCTGTAAGATCTTCATCAACATCCTTGGAACCATCCCAGTCTACTTGCCTTTGGCCTTATAAAACACCATTTTTTTTTTTTTTTGTTAGACGAGCATAGAACGTTCTGAAGATGTTACCACAGAACAACAACCTTTCTTTTAATAGATAATGATACTGGTCCCACCTTTTTTCAGTATATCGATTATGGATGAATAAACTATCAAAAATCCAAAAAACGCGACTGATTGAAAATTTGTTGAATGTTATTGTGGTCTTCAGTATGAAGACGGGTTTGATGCACCTCTCCATGCTACCCTATCCTGTGCAAGCCTCTTTAACTCCGAATAACTAATGCAACCTACATCTTTCTGAATCTGCTCACCATATTCATCTCTTGGTCTCCCTGTACTATTTATACCCACAACACTTTCCCTCGCGACCATACTAAGTAGGTGATCCCTTGATGTCTCAGAACTTGTGCCATCAACCGATGCCTTCTCTGGTCATATTGTGCCACGAACTTCTTTTCTCCCCAGCGCTATTCAGTATTTTCTCATTAGTTACACGATTTACCCATCTAGTCTTCAGTATTCTTCTGTAGCATCACATTTCCAAAGCTTCTGTTTGTCTAAAATATTTCTCTATCGCCTCCATATAAGGTTCTACTCTACACAACTGCACAAGGACATTTGTTGCCCCTTGTAGGCAACAGGGAGCCTACTGCATCATGAGACGGATTAGGCTTTTAGAGATACAGATAGCAAAATTGCTGATACCTGTATGAAGTAAGCCCCGCCACGAACTACATAGAGATTTCGTAAACATGTATATACAGACAAGATATTTTTCAGATTATATATACGTGTGTGTGTGTGTGTGTGTGTGTGTGTGTGTGTGTGTGTGTGTGTGTGTGTGTGTGTGTGTGTCCGTAGACAGCAATTGTGGAGCAGCACCAACACAGTTTCTTCTAGACGATTATACTGGATGACTGGATGGGATATGAGAAGCTTCGTTACATGGCCGAAAAGTCCATGAAATTATTCATGTCACAGGATTTAATGCAATGGAGCTGCTGCTGTTATTGTCTTCAGTCGTGAGACTGGTTTGACGCAGCTCTCCATGCTACTCTATCCTGTGCAAGCTTCATCTCCCAGTACCTACTGCAGCCTACATCCTTCTGAATCTGTTCAGTGTAGTAATCTCTTGGTCTCCCTCTACGATTTTTACCCTCCACGCTGCCCTCCAATACTAAATTGGTGGTCCCTTGATGCCTCAAAACATGTCCTACCAACCGATCCCTTCTTCTAGTCGAGTTATGCCACAAATTTCTCTTCTCCATAATTCTATTCAATACCTCCTCATTAGTTATGTGATCTACCCATCTAATCTTCAGCATTCTCCTGTAGCACCACATTTCGAAAGCTGCTATTCTCTTCTTGTCCAAACTATTTATCGTCCACGTTTCACTTCCATACATGTCCACACTGCATACAAATACTTTCAGAAACGACTTCCTGACACGTAAATCTACACTCAATGTTAACAAACTTTTCTTCTTCAGAAACGCTTTCCTTGCCATTGCCAGTCTACATTTTATATCCTCTCTACTTTGACCATCATCAGTTATTTTGCTCCCCAAATAGCAAAACTCCTTTTCTATTTTAAGTGTCTCATTTCCTAATCTAATTCCCTCAGCATCACCCGACTTAATTCGACTACATTCCATTATCCTCGTTTTGCTTTTGTTGATGTTCATCTTATATCCTCCTTTCAAGACACTCTCCATTCCGTTCAATTGCTCTCCCAAGTCCTTTGCTGTCTCTGACAGAATTACAATGTCATCGGCGAACCTCAAAGTTTTTATTTCTTCTCCATGGATTTTAATACCTACTCCGAATTTTTCTTTTGTTTCCTTTACTGCTTGCTCACTATACAGATTGAATAACGTCGGGGGTAGGCTACAACCCTGTCTCACCCCTTTCTCAACTACTGCTTCCCTTTCATGCCCTTGAACTCTTGTAAGTTTTTCTGGTTTCTATACAAATTGTAAATAGCCTTTCGCTCCCTGTATTTTATCACTGCCACCTTCAGAATTTGGAAGAGAGTATTCCAGTTAACATTGTCAAAAGCTTTCTTTAAGTCTATAATGAAGCTATTCACTTAGAAATAGGAGTCTCCCACGTTAGGTGCTTAAGTGGGCAGAAGATAAGTGTGTATGTGTGTAAATACCACTTAAAAAATTCTCTCGTGTCGCTTTACCTGTCATCACTTATAAGATGGATTTCGTAACTCCTGAGTTGGCTTAACGAAGTTTCCTCACTGGCAGACGGTACTTGGGACTGAATTAGTCGCGTTTAGCGGAAACAGCAGAGAACGTTGTTCTCACACTAGATCGCGTGTTTCCAGTACTAGTGAGGGAGAGGTAGTGTAGAGCGACACAGAGAAATGGCTTTGTTTTGACAGGATAATGCGTCTCTGGGGAAACATGCACCGTTCTACAACTTGAGCCCGTATGTATGTATGTATGTATGAACATTGTGATTGTGTGTGTGTGTGTGTGTGTGTGTGTGTGTGTAAGCACTCGCCCCGCGGCAGCAGAACAAAGCCGTCTCCCAGGCCTGCCAAATTCCACGGCCGACGTAACTGTTGCGAGGTAGAGGTAAGGCCTGAGTAGAAATGAAGTGCCAGCACTGTTTCAAACTCTCGCTGTCTGCCACAGACAAATAATTCATTAACTGGCAACGCCGCTTCCTGGAGTGTCAACACATGACAAAAGTCTTACGAGTTTAATGCGGATCTCAGTTACCGCTACTCAAACACAATTTCCCCGTCATTATACGCGGCTCCATACTTCTGTGACGTCATTACGTGCTCTCGACTATCAACAGTAGATAAGTAGCTGAAGTGCACAGTATCTGGGGAGTCAGCAGCTATTTTTCAAAATCACTCAATTTCGACAGAATTTGGTTGTCATAAAAATGATAATCAATAATCAGATTAATCAGAACAATTTCTGATTAATTAAGTATCTATCAGTATACATCATATCAAGTGTATGGCAGAGGGTTCAGACTATTTCCCGGCTTTTCAGAAATGGTTCAAATGGCTCTGAGCACTATGGGACTTAACATCTGAGGTCATCAGTCCCCTACAACTTAGAACTACTTAAACTTAACTAACCTAAGGACATCACACACATCCATGCCCGAGGCAGGATTCGAACCTGCGACCGTAGCGGTCGCGCGGTTCGAGACTGAAGCGCCTAGAACCGCTCGGTCACATCGGCCGGCCTTTCCACTCTCAAATATCGCGTGGGAGCTCTGGTTTCTCTTATTTTACAAAGGGTACTAGCAAACGTCTGCAATACAGCCTTATTTATTTAATGTTTTTTCGAATCAATTTCCACCACATTGAACACACCCCTCGATCCTCCGAAACCAATCCCTAAACCAGTTCCCCCAAGTTTCTCCAGTGAGTGAGGCACGCTCGTTGTCCGTATCACTCAGGAGGTCCTCATCACTTGAAAACTGCACTCCTTCCAGTTTCATTTTCACGTGCGTGAGCAGTGCAAATTCACAAGGAGCGAAGTGTGGACCGTAAGGACGCTGCTGAAGAAGTTTCATTCCTGTAACTCGCAAATACTGGGTGCATGCTTTGGCGCAGTGAACTGTAGCGTTGTCGTGATGGAGGTACCGAGTGGCCATTCTTGACTTCGGTCGCAGGTTCTTCAAACACTGGGTGACTTCGGGCAGGCCTGCTCAGTGTACCATTTAACTATTGCTGTCTGTCCCTAACAACACGCTCCACAAATCCACTCAACTTCAAAAAGAGAAAAGGCTATCATTTTCATCTTTACTGATCGGGATTTTCTGACAACTACGGGTGTGTCGTCATAATAGTACAGCTAAGTCTCGGCACCAGTCACGGTATTATTCACGTACTGATATTGTCCCTTAGAAAACTTGTTCAACATCTCCCGGCACTACAATGTGGGAATGATGAAATAATAAACATTATTTATTATTCTTATGTGGAGAAGTATTCCAAATTTGTACCGCGCTGTTTGTAATGGAACTTTCATAAGCCTGTGTCCTTATTGATTGGACATGCTACATTTCTTTTCGTGGACGATGGAGGAAATGTGCGTTTTATCAGAGCTAACGTGGGAATTTTTCGCGCGCCCGTTGAGTAAAAACGGTGTGATTTACGAACTAGAAACATCCCTCAAACTGCGGCTGCAGTGCGTTGCGATCGCGTATACCACGTTGGGGCCCACGTACCGTGTGCACAAGTCGGATCGTTCCTGAGCGTTCAGCAGCACGCTGAACTTGGCACGCTCAACGTTAACGTTCGACAGCACGGTCCGTGTGTCGACGGCTTAACGGCTACGGTGGTGAATAACATGGCGAAGATTTTAATATTGGCGGAGTGCGGAAGCATATAGGTTGTAAACTGGTAAACTGCGACCCATAACTCTGACAAGTAACAAGTAAAAATAACCTGTTACCGAAAGGTAGCATTAGCAGATGTTACTAATATTATAAAGTCACAGTTTAGCCCATTCCTAGATGTTTGTCAGTGTCGATGAGTGCTGAGGTAACGGGAAAAGGAAAATGGGCAGCAGGAAGGAGAGGGGGGGGGCGGTGACGTCGAGTGGGGATTTGGTGGGAAGCTGGGGGGGGGGGGGGGGGGGAAGACAGGAGGGAGGTGTGAGCGGCTGAAGGGAGCATCGCCTTCCGTTAGGCCATTAGCGGCTGCCTGGTGGCGCCTCGGCTTTTAGGGGATTCCAGCACCGCACCGCCACATCCCATTCCGTCCCGTCCGACCCTCTTAAGACACTCTGGTGCCTATGTATACGACACACGCTGATAACTCCTGGGGGCTGCGGACGCGCCTCGCTTGGCGCCTGGCTGTAGTGCCCGGCGGGTCGCCGGAATACCTATGTCAGCTCGCACTGCCAAAATGTCTCGTCCAATGGTGAGGGGGAAAATGCTTCCGGCAGAAAATATTTCACTGAAGTGTGAACTGTTACCGAACATACCATCATGCACGGTGCACAGTATTAATCATGAGCGGTTAATTCAATACGTTGCACGAACAATTTCGGGGTTTCGAGAGTTCTTTCGGTTATCTGCAAATGACTGCAAAATCGTTAGACATCTTACTCATGGCTATTACAGAAAATCTACAAACACAAAATACTAAATGCTCGGCTAATATACAATGAAGAACCAAAGAAACTGGTACATCTGCCTAATATCGTGTAGCGCCCCCACGAGGACGCAGAAGTACCGCAGCACGACCTGGCGTGGACTCGGCTAATGTCCGAAGTAGTGCTCGAGGGAACTCACACTATGAATCCTGAACGGCTGTCCATAAATCCGTAAGAATACGAGGGGGTGGAGATCTCTCTTGAACAACACGTAGCAAGGCATCGCAGATATGCTCAATAATGTCCATGTCTTAGAGTTTGGTGGCCAGCGGAAGGTTTTAGACTCAGAAGAGTGTTCCTGGAGCCACTGAGTAGCAATTCTGGACGTCTGTGGCGTCGCATTGTCCTGCTGGAAATGCCCGAGTCCGTCGGAATGCACAACGGACATGAACGGATGCAGGTGATCAGACAGGATGCTTACGTACGTGTCACCTGTCAGAGTCGTATCTAGACGTATGAGGGGTCCCATATGACTCCAACTGCACACGCCCCACACCATTACAGAGCCTCCACCAGCCCCTGCGGACAACCAGGGCCCATGGATACATGAGCTTCTCTCCATACCAGGCACGTCCATCTGCCCGATACAATTTGAAATGAGACGTGTCCGACCAGGCAACATTTTTCCAGTCAATGTCGCTGTTGACAGACCCAACCTTGAGTCGTGCAGTCATCAAAGGTACAAGAATGGGCCTTCGGCTCCGAAAGTCCATATCGATGGTGATTCGCTGAATGGTTCGCACGCTGACACTTGTTGATGCCCCATCATTGAAATCTGCAGCTGGTTGAAGAGGGACTGCAGTTCTGTCACGATGAACGATTCTCTTCAGTCGTCGTTGGTCCCGTTTTTGCAGGATCCTTTTCCGGCCGCAGCGATGTCGGAGATTTGATGTTTTATCGCATTCCTGATATTAACGTACGGGAAAATTCCCATTTCATCGCCACCTCGGAGGTGCTGTGTCCCATCGCTCGTGCGCCGACTATAGCACCTCGTTCAAACTCACTCACATCTTGATAACCTGTCATTGTACCAGTAGTAACTGATCTAACAACTGCGCTAGACATGTGATATATAGGCGACGCCGACCGCAGAGCCGTATTCTGCCTGTTTACATATTTGTGTATTTGAATATGCGTGCCTATACCACTTTTTTGGCGCTCCAGTGTATTTTCGTTCTGTCACTGTTGATGGTTAAACTTAATTTTGGTATACGTATATGTGCATAATTTTGACACGGTTTCTACGATATTTCTGGAAATACTGTTGTGTCTGTCTTTTATCCATATCCCAGTACGATGTGTTCTGTATCTTGTTACAATCACTCAATGATTTGTTTATTAGATCAATTATAATTTTTACTTGGCATCTCGAAGGACGATTTGACAATGCGTTGAATTGACCCAAATCCAGTAATAAACTAAATGAGAAGTGCATCTTGCAACTCTGGCCGTTTCTATACGGAAAAATGGTGAGACACGTTTCGAGACGAAACAAGAGTGTTCGAGCAAAAAGGCGAATCGCCTTTAATGTATTATATTTCCTCTGAGAACTGAACAGGGCTTAAATTCCAGGATGATTGGTTCAAATGGCTCTGAGCACTATGGGACTTAACATCTGAGGTCATCAGTCCCCTAGAACTTAGAACTACTTAAACCTAACTAACCTAAGGACATCACAAACATCCATGCCCGAGGCAGGATTCGAATCTGCGACCGTAGCGGTCACGCGGCTCCAGACTGAAGCGCGTAGAACCTCACGGACGCACCGGCCGGCCAGGATGATAGAGAGATCCGAGGTTATACGGAGGTTTACCAAAAATCGTTCTTTCCCCGACTGGAACAGGTGGACAGGTGACACGCGTGTGCCAAACATTGCAACCGAGGCAATGGTAGGAATTACACAAAGCACGCTGCACCACGTACCGTAAGGTGGGCGGAGCCAAGTGGCACAGTGATTAGCACAGTTAACTCGCAGTCGGGAGGACGTCGGTTCACACCCACGTCCAGCCGTGCTGGTACAGATTTTCCGTCATTTCCCGAAATCGCTTCAGACAAACGCCAGGATCAAAGGGCACGGCCGACTTTCTCACCCATTCTTCACTAATCCGTTGACAGCGATGACCTCGCCGTTTGGTCCCCTCCCCCGAATCAACCGACCAACCGTAAGGTAGTTTGCGGAGTATACATGTGGATAGATTTTTGGACAACATGGTTGTGGAGATGAACATCTACATCCATACTCCACAAGCCACCTGACGGTTTGTGGCGGAGGGTACCTTGAGTACCTCTATCGGTTCTCCCTTCTATTCCAGTCTCGTATTGTTCGTGGAAAGGAGGATTGTCGGTATGCCTCTGTGTCGACTCTAATCTCTCTGATTTTATCCTCACGGTCTCTTCGCGAGATATACGTAGGAGCGAGCAATATACTGCTTGACTCCTCGGTGAAGGTATGTTCTCGAAACTTCAACAAAATCCCGTACCGAGCTACTGAGCGTCTTTCCTGCATAGTCTTGCACTGGAGTTTATCTATCATCCCCTTAACGCTCTCGCGATTACTAAATGATCCTGTAACGAAGCGCGCTGCTCTCCGTTGGATCTTCTCTGTCTCTTCTATCAACCCTATCTGGTACGGATCGCCGGCCGCGGTGGTCTAGCGGTTCTAGGCGCGCAGTCCGGAACCGCGCGACTGCTACGGTCGCAGGTTCGAATCCTGCCTCGGGCATGGATGTGAGTGATGTCCTTAGGTTAGTTAGGTTTAAGTAGTTCTATGTTCTAGGGGACTGATGACCACAGATGTTGAGTCCCATAGTGCTCAGTGCCATTTGGTACGGATCCCACACCGGTGAGCAGTACTCAAGCCGTGGGCGAACAAGTGTACTGTAACCTACTTCCCTTGTTTTCGGACTGCATTCCCTTAGTATTCTTCGAATGAATGTCAGTCTGGCATCTGCTTGACCGACGATTAATTTCATATGGTCATCCTATTTTAATTGCTGACCTGCTATATTGTAGCTAAATGATAAAGGATCTTTCTTTCTATGTATTCGCAGCACATTACACTTGTCTACATTGAGATTCAATTGCCAGCAGCAGCGGCGGCGAGTACATCCACGTGTATCAGCTACTCAAAGGCAGTCTTAATCGCATTTATTATTATTATACCGCCAACCGGTTTCAACCCGACGTAGGGGTCATCTTCGGGGCGTTTACACCATTGGTCGACTGCTAGTGCTATAGTTTCCTGCCGTTATGTAGACAGGAGTGACACCACCAGCAGTCGGCCGATGTTGTAAGCCCTGAAGATGACCCCTACGTCGGGCTGGAACCGGCTGGCGGTATAATAATAATAAATGCGATTAAGACTGCCTTTGAGTAGCTGATACACGTGGATGTACTCGCCGCTGCTGCTGCTGCCTGCGGTGGTCCGCGGAGGTCGCTTCCGCCCCTCGTCTCCGGTGGCGGCGGCGGCGTCAGTGCGTGGATCCGGCGGCCACGTGGCGCAGTGACGTCACGCACTAACGAGCCGCAGGCGGCAGGCGGGTGTGGCCGGTTGCGGGGGCGTACAAGCAGGCGTGGGGCGGAGACAGGGGTGCCGGGCCGGGACCGCATGTGGCATGTGCTCACACCACCATCTGCCGCGCACTCCTCGTGTTTGGCACGTCACTCACACTGGTAACAGCGACCACCCTCACCCCCCCCCCCCCCCCACTCGATTCACCTGTGCCCTGATAATCACTGTGTGGTGCGTGCCACAGGATAATTGTTGTCACGCCATACACACAGTCCAGTAGCGTCAATGTGACCGTCTGTCAGAGCCTGAATATCCGGGAAAGGAGTCAGTCAGGTACCGACTGAGACGTGGACACACGTGTAGTCCACTGCCACGGCTAGTACCGACCTGACAGACAATCCTAGGAACTTCTGGTCTCACGTTAAAGCAGTCAGTGGCTCGAAACAGCATATCCAGACACTCTGGGATGATGATGACGGCATTGAAACAGAGGATGACACGCGTAAAGCTGAAATACTAAACACCTTTTTCCAAAGCTGTTTCACAGAGGAAGACCGCACTGGAGTTCCTTCTCTAAATCCTCGCACGAACAAAAAAATGGCTGACATCGAAATGAGTGTCCAAGGAATAGAAAAAGCACCTGAAATCACTCAACAGAGTAAAGTCTGCTGGACCTCACGGGATACCAATTCGATTCCCCCCCTCGCTCTCAGACGTTTAGTGTGACGGAAGTGCAACCCTTCCACAAATTGCTGCAGATTTCAGTGCTGGGCCATCAACAAATGTCAGTGTGCGAACCATTCAGCGGAACAACATCTACATGGGCTTTCAGAGCCGAAGGCTGCCCATTCCTGTACTCTTCATGACTAAACGACACAAAGCATTGCGCGTAGTCTGTGCCCGTCAAGACCGACAGTGGACTGTTGATGACTGCAAACATGTTGCCTGGTCGGACGATCATTTCAGATTCTTTCGAGCGGTGGACGTGTACGGATATGGAGACAACCTTATGAATACATAGACCCTGTATGTCACCAGGGTAATGTTCATGCTGGCGGAGGTTCTGTAATGGTGTTGGGCGTGTGCTGATGGAGTGATGTGGGACCCATAATACGTCTAGATACGACTCTGACAGGTGACACGTGCGTGAACATCCTGTCTGATCACCTGCATCCAATCACATCCTTTGGGCAATTCGACGGACTTGGGCAATTCCAACAGGTCAATGCGACACCACACACGTCCAGAATTGCTACGGAGATGCTCCAGGAACAATCTTGAGGTTTAAACACTTCCGCTGCCCACAAAACTTCGCCGACATGAACATTATTGAGCATATCTAGGATCCCTTGCAAGGCGCTGTTCAGAAGAGACCACCATCCCCTCGTACTGTTACGGATTTATGGACAGCCAAGCAGGATTTATGGTATCAATTCCCCCATCACTAATTCAGACATTAGCCGAGTACATACCACGTCGTGTTGCTGCAGTTCTGCGAGCTCACTGGGCTCCTACACGATATTAGGCAGGTGTACCACTTCCTTTTGGCTCTTCAGTGTACGTGTGGCTCAAGCTTTGAACGGCATAATAGCTTCAGTGTCGTTGCACCCTAGGTCACAGCTCCTGCGAGATGCAGCGAGCAATGAGGAAAATGGACAGCCGTCGCTACGAAAGTAGTGTGCGTCAGGTTGGAAACTTGGGCTGGACGGGAAGCACAGCCAAGTAGTCGAAATTTTTAAGGCAACGGCGCGTGAAGTGGGAAATCCCGGTTCGAGCCCCCGTCCTGCACAAATTTTCACTTGTCGCCACTCAATTATTTCAGTGTCCTTTTGCCCCTGACGTCGGTATTCCCTGTCGTCAGTTACCATGCATTCGATTATCTGCTTTTTTTAAATGTCTGTGAAATCTTATGGGACTTAACTGCTAAGGTCATCAGTCCCTAAGCTTACACACTACTTAACCTAAATTATCCTAAGGACAAACACACACACCCATGCCCGAGGGAGGACACGAACCTCCGCCGGGACCACCCGCACAGTCCATGACTGCAGCGCCTCAGACCGCTCGGCTAATCCCGCGCGGCATTTTCTGCTTCTGCTCTTCGCCTGTATTTCACGTAAGTCTTCATTTGTCACTGTGTGGACAGAAGTCCGTTATGGACGGAATGAAACCACGAGTAGTTACAGTACGTCGTCGACAGTATTTGATGGAGAAGAAAGGGGAGCAGAAAAGTGAAGATTTAGCTGTGTGTCTATTCTTAAGGAGACGTGTCCAGGTCTGGTGTACTGCGGTCGTCCTTGGAGAAGGTATGAGGCTCCAGCGGCAAGTGGTCTGGAGGGACTGGATTTTGTCAGCTGTCGGTCTGGAGAGGCTCCTCGCCCCCTCTGGATAAAGCTGGAGGGCGCTGGAGCTGCTCGTAGCAGACCTGGAGAGCACGCGGAAAAATAATAAGAGGGAAAACGGAACAGTACCGGATGTGTGTTCACGGCTCCAACACTGCACTGGAATTCACACAGGAGTGTCTGGCAGAGGTCAGAAAATTTATCGACTGTTTCACTCTCGAATTACACATGGGAAAACGACACCTAAATCTTTCCGCATGACCCCTGATTTTTCGTATCTTATTGAGATGATCATTTGTCCCTGCGTAGCTGGCAGCCAACAAAGTACCTCGGCACAAAAAAGAGAAAGCTGATGACTAGAACTTTCTGGTAAGACATCCGTGTAACGAAAACCGCCTTTGCTTTGATGATTGTCACCCAGGTTAGCTTATGATATCCTTCATACTCTCTCTCCTATTTTGCAATAATATAAGAGCACCTGCCCTTCTCTGAAATTTATCGCTATCTCTCGTAAAATCTATCTCCTAAATATCCCATAGTCCGCACTAACACTCTACGAGAGGACGAACAATAGCAGTATAGGCAGTCTCTTCAGTACACCTGCTGCGTCTTTTAAGTGTTCGGTCAATAAAACTCAATCTTGGGTTGCCATTCCCACAACATTTTCTGTGTGATGTTTCCGATGTCGGTTGTTTGTTGCTGTAATCCATAACTATTTACCTCAATGAACAACATGTCAAGCAATTCTGTCATACGACAGGCTGGGAGACCGTGGCTGTTATTTGAAGACATATGTTGATTGTGTTGAGACAGCAACCAGCCACAAATTTATTTTCACTCGATTTATTCCAAGGGTACCGTTACCGGTTTCGAATCGCTATGATTCATCGTCAGACGGTGTACATGATTTCATTACAGCGTTTTTTCACAGATTAATTGTCCTAAAATGTAAATAATACATAATTAACACGCCACACAGTTGGTTGCGTTATAGATTTTCATTGGAAGTGACTTAGGTGAAATGTCGGTTTGGAGTGTTTGTTTTCATTGCATTGGTCCAACAGATGTGAATACATTTCCGCTGCATTCTTATCGTTGCACACGTAAATTTTTCTCGCTGAAAACTTTAGATTTGTCACAGAAAAGATTTCTAGCACACACCACATGTTTTGATACAATACGAAGTGCTTACAAATACATGAGTGTCAAAGATGCTATGATATACCGTGACATCCTTTAAATGTATACTAACAACATTCCTTTAAAATTTCCGTTACACGATAAATAACCCATATTGACATGTTGTTTATGTCGTTGAGACAGCAACCAGCCACAAATTTATTTTCACTTCCTTTATTCAAAGGGTACCGTTACCGCTTTCGAACCGTTATGATCCATCTTTTGCCACTTTTTGCACCATTGTATCATCTAAATCGTTTCGCAATTAGTTTTGAATCTCTAATGACTTTTACTAGACGGTAAACGACTGCGCCAACCGCAAACAACCCCGCACAGCTTTTCCGATTGTATCCTACATTGTGTATATACACTGTAGAGCCAAAGAAGCTGGTACACCTGACTAATATACTGTAGGGCCCCAGAGAGCACGTAGAAATGCCGCAACACGACGTGGCATGGACTCTACTAATGTCTAAAGTAGTGCTGCAAAGAACTGATACCATGAATCCTGCAGGGCTAAGAGCACGAGGGGGTGGAGACCACTTCTGAACAGCACGTTGCAAGGCATCCCAGATATGCTTAATAATGTTCATACCGGAAGAGTTTGTTGGCCAGCGGAAGTGTTTACTCATAAGAGTGTCCCTGGAGCCACTCTGCAGCAATTCTGGATGTGTGGTGTGACGCATTGTCCTGCTGAAATTGTCCGTTTCCGTCGGAAAGCACAATGGACAGGAATAGACGCAAGTGATCAGACAGGATGCCTACGTACGTGTCACCTGGTAGAGTCGTATCTAGGCGTATCAGGCGCCCCAAACCACTACAACTGCACACTCCCCACACTGTTACAGAGTCTACACTATCGTTAACAGTACCCTGTTGACATGAAGGATCCATAGATTCATGATGTCTCCATACCCGTACACGTCCATCCGCTTCATACAATTTGAAACGAGACTGGTGCGACCAGGCAACATGTTTCTAGTCATCAACAGTCCAATGTCGGTGCTGACGGGCCCAAGCGAGGCGTAAAACTTTGTGTCGTGCAGTCATCGAAGTTCCCCGAGTGGGCCTTCGGCTCTGAAAGCCCACATCGATATTGTTTCGTTGAATGGTTTGCACGCTGACGCTTATTGACGGCCAAGCATTGAAATCTGCAGCACTTTGCGGAAGGGTTGCCCTTCTGCCACGTTGCACGATTCTCTTCAGGCGTCGTTGGTCCCTTTTTCCCGGCCGCAGCTATGTCGGAGATTTAATGTTGTACCGGATTCCTGCTATTCACGGCACACTCGTGAAATAGTCGTACGGGAAAACCCCCACTTCATCGATATCCCGGAGATGCTGTGTCTCATTGCTCGTGCGCTGACCGTAACACCACGTTCGAACTCACATTCATCTTGGTAACCTGCCATTGTAGCGGCAGTAACCGATCTTAAAAACTGAACCAGACACTTGTTGTCTTATGTAGGCGTTGCCAACCGTAGCGTTGTACCTGTCTCTGTATTTGACTACGCTTTCCTATACCAGTTTCTTTGGCGCCGCAGTGTAGGTGAAGTGCGCCGAAAACCTTGTTTCGATATCGCATACGCTACGCTACCAGCTGGGACCAGCAGCTCGGCCTTTCTGTGGGATGTTTTGCGGCGTGGCTCAGTAGTGCATTAATGCGGTCGGTGCCTCCAAACTTCCGCCCCACTGGCGTATTTGCAGCGTGACATGGACTCCCATCGGCGGCAAGACTGTTTGGAGGTGAAGTAAGTGGGGAGGTGTGGGGTGGGGTGGCGCGTCAGGGGGAGGCCGGGGCTCGGCCGTGTCTGGAGGTGTCGGGTGTCGCGGCTTTTGACTGCGGCTGCGGCGAGACGTTCCAGAGCCGGCCATGTGCTGCGGCAGAGGCCCGGTCGGCCCCCGTGGTATCTGAGGCGCCAGCGAACGGCTGCCAGTGTCGCCCCGCGCGCTAAACACGCACCGTTTGTGTTGCAGGGTTTAGGAATATTACCAAAAAAAAATTACACAATTTTCCCCACTACATATCACTTAATTTACCGCAAGATACAAGCTACCTCTCATTTTGCAATATCCCAGGTAGAAGGGTTGTTTAGTCCCTAAGGGGCCGATTCGTAGGGTCGGTTCTAATATAAGGGGCAATTAAATGACATCGATGAAAGGCATACATACCCGAATTAGGAGAAATAGTTACTATAGAAATTTACGTAATGAGAAAGGATGTATATTCGACAGTTTATTTATAATGTTTACCAACATGAGTAAAATTTCAAGTCTGCACACATGAGTGATAACGTATTCTTTCGCTACCAAGAGGTTGTAGTAGTATTTATCTAAGCTCGGACAAAGGAAGGAGTCGGAAGCAGTTATCGGCCAGAGAAGATGGGGAGGAGTGTGAGTGTGAGTGTGAGTGTGAGTGTGTGTGTGTGTGTGAGAGAGAGAGAGAGAGAGAGAGAGAGGAGAGAGAGAGAGAGAGAGAGAGAGAGAGAGAGAGAGAGAGAGAGAGAGGAGGAGGGACAGAGAGAGAGAGGAGGAGGGACAGAGAGAGAGAGGAGGAGGGACAGAGAAAGAGAGGAGGAGGAGGAGGAGGAGGAGGAGGAGGAGGAGGGACAGAGAGAGGGGAAGAGGAGGAGGAGGAGGGAAAGAGAGGGGGGAGGAGGAGGAGGAGGGAAAGAGAGGGGGGGAGGAGGAGGAGGGAAAGAGAGGGGAGGAGGAGGAGGAGGGAAAGAGAGGGGAGGAGGAGGAGGAGGAGGAGGGAAAGAGAGGGGAGGAGGAGGAGGAGGAGGAGGAGGGAAAGAGAGGGGAGGAGGAGGAGGAGGAGGAGAGACAGAAAGGAGGAGGAAGGGCAGAGAGGAGGAGGAGGAGGGGCAGAGAGGAGGAGGAGGAGGAGGGGCAGAGAGGAGGAGGAGAAGGGGGAACACGCGATCTAGTG